>NC_037669.1:103865026-103953738 GCF_003255815.1 Theropithecus gelada
GGAGGTACCTCATTTTGATCTCCTAGCTTACTACTTCAGTCTTCAGCTATATCCATTCTAGTAACAACCCATCTGCTGTGTTTTAATTTCAACTCATATTTTTATGCATAATATTTCTACTTGATTCTTGCATTATTTCTTACTCTATATCATTTTACTAATGCCTTACCTCCTTAAGTATTATCATGCTTGTTTTAAGTTCCTGGTCTGTCTAATCTTTTTTTAAGCAAAGTACAATTGCTTAAAATATATGTGTTATTCAGTTTGTTGTCTTTTGTGCGGCAGATGATTGACCTTCTCAGGTATCTAGCTGTCTTGGCCTTTGAGCTGATATTCCCTTATGGGTACCAGCAACTACCTTTCCCTGTAGAGCATCGTGGGCTGAGCCCTGGCCCACTGGTTTTAACTGTGTTTTGTTTGGTTTCTTGGGGTGTTTTTTGTTTTGTTTGCTGTCTGGAGTCTTTTTGTTCTCTGCAGTCAGGGGAAACAGTTCAAAACAGCCCTCTATCTGTGGGATTTTCTCTGGGAGTATATGAAGTATATGTATATGTGTATATCTATATATATACACACACACACACACACATATATATGTTTAAGTTTGTAATGTCCTGAGTTTGAAATGCAGAGAAAGTAATAAGTGAAAATACTCTATGAAGGTTATTTAAGGTCAATTTCATTGCTTGAAATAATTCTTGAAGTTTTAAGTTTCAGTGAATTACATACACAATCATGACTATATGCTTCCTCTCTGTATAATATTAAAGAATGTAACAACAAAATAAGCTTCCATCCTTTTCAAAATTTGTCTTCAACATGCAAAAATTCTCTTTTATTTAGAGCAATCTGATATATATGCACATATATACTTGTGAAAATTAAATGGCTTTAAAATCTTCCTTTGATATTTATAAACTCCTACTTAGACAAGAGGCTGAAGGAGAGAGTTATTTCAAAACCATACTCACGGTGGCCCAGAAAAAGAGAGTAGTGGGGTTTGTTGACTTAAAAGAAAGGCATATTCACACAGTTTTGGCTTAGGGCCCAAATGAAGTGTTAGGAGTCATGGCAAAAAATGTATTAACATTTAAGATATCCTTGAAAGGATAAATAGAAATTGAATATACAAGAGAGTGAACATTCTTAAAAGCGAAGGCCAATGGGTTATTCCAGAAGTGACCACAGTACTTGATTAAAGCCACTATGATAGAAAAAGGGAGAGGAAAGAATGTTTTCACAAATATCTTTAGAAAATAGGTATTTTGGGGAAGCAGAAATGGGCACAGCTAACTTAAAAAAAAAAAAAACCCTTATTATTATCTGGATCTCCAATATTTTCACTTTTAGTCTACTTCTCTGATCTGATCTTGGAAAAGAAATGAACCCTGCATTTGAGACTATAAAAGACACCATTTCAAAACCCCCAAAGACTAGTTTTAAGTCAGTTTCTTTTTAGACATCAGAGGCTTCTGTAATAACCCCCTAAAAACTACTCATGAAGTCATTTATTATCATTCACTTCCTCCTCACTTTTCTTCCACCAAGGAATGCAATTTTATTCCATGGTCTTGGAAACTATTTTAAAAGAAAAAAGGTTTTTAGTTGATTGGCCAACCAATACACAGATTCTCAAGTAATTGAAATGCCAGCAGTAATCTTAGCTCTGTAGAGAAAACAAATTTGTATTCACAAAAGATTCTTCCTAACTGTACTCGGATTCTAATTTGTGAACACGAATTTACCTAAGACTAAAGGCAATCAAGCTTGGATGATAAAAAGAAAAAAGAAATTTAAACTAGTGGCTAAAAGGGTTGTTATAGTTAAATAAGCCGTAATTTCATGATTGGCCTTTGTATAGTCTGCCTAGGTCATGGATAAAGAACATGAAGATTCTTTAGAGAGCATGGTAAATTCAGCTTCCCTAGAAAATGTTTGAGTATTGGGTTCCTAGCAAACAAGGGGAATATTCATGGAAAATACAGTACAAAATACGGAATCCATATTATCAACAAGAAACAAAATATTACATACAATTTAGGACGGGCCATCAGACTTCTGAAGTTTATTTATGTGCCTCAGGTTAAGAATTTCTGTCCCTTGGCCAGGCACGGTGGTTCACGCCTATAATACCCGCACTCTGGGAGGCCGAGGCAGTCGGATCACAAGGTCAGGAGATCGAGACCATCCTGGCTAACACGGTGAAACCCTGTCTCTACTAAAAATACAAAAAATTAGCTGGGTGTGGTGGTGCATGCCTGTAGTCCCAGCTACTCGGGAGGCTGAGGCAGGAGAATGGCGTAAATCCCAGGAGGCAGAGCTTGCAGTGAACGGAGATTGTGCCACTGCAGTCCAGCCTGGCAGACAGAGCAAGACTATGTCTTAAAAAAAAAAAAAAAAAAAAAAAGAGAGAATTTCTGTCCCATAGAATCCCTGAAGGTATTGAAAGAAAAAGGACCCCAACAGCTCTTGGGTTCACCTGGGTATAACTCACTGTTTCAGTTCCATTGTTTCTTTAATCTAAGAGATCTTGGGATTCCTTCCTTTCAAGGTTTATGTCTTCCTAAAATATTTTTCAATTTGTTTTTAGCCTTCTCAATATATAAGAATTTAAACTTAAATTCGGGAGTTTTAGCTCTATGACTTTTAGTTCAACTAATTTTTTTCTGTGTCCATTTAGAAAATGAGAATAAAAATATGCCTAGCTCTAATGTATTTCCTGGTGTCCTAGTGAAGGTTAAATGAGATGATACAAATGGAGAGTGTTTTGGTCCCCAGATTAGAGGTTGGAAAATCAAATTAAAACTGTGCTTTGTTTGATCTACGTAAAAAAGAAATTTAACTGAATTAGTTACCAGCATTTTTACAAGCAGAACTTATATAAAAGTCTAGATTTTCAACTTTTCTGGAAAAATTAAATCATCTAGGAACATACTATTTGCATTAGTAAGACAAAAACTGGCTAGGGTTGAGGTAACAGCTGCTCCCTTGAAATGGGGCCAGAAGGCTTCAATTTGTCAAAGTCCTCAACAATCCTTATTGCTTCCCAACATGGAGGCAGAATATCCGCTGTCATGTTTTAATTTATACCTGCCCTGCATGTTATTTGTCTAGTTCATATGAACATGTAGGTTTGCAACTCTCATGAAGGCTTTCTTTTTATTTTTGGTCTCGCTCCCAAACTGACTGACTGACAGACCAATCAGTTGATCTACTTATTAATCTACCAGTCTTTCATTTATTATTTTGCAGCATTATTCTCCTTATTAAAATAAATATTAATATCAAAAGGCAGAAAATGGTATCTACTAACATGAATGTAATATCTAGTACAATACAGTATCAAGTACTACTTTTATTTTTATCTACCATCTACTTTTAAATAAAAGTGACCTGGGCTGGGCGTGGTAGCTCACACCTGTAATCCCAACACTTTGGGAGGCCAAGGTGGGCGGGTCACTTGAGGTCAGGAGTTCGAGACCAGCCTGGCCAACGTGGTGAAACCCTGTCTCTACTAAAAATACAAAAATTAATCAGGCGTGGTGACATGCACCTGTAATCCCAGCTACTCGGGAGGCTGAGGTGGGAGAAGTGCTTGAACCGGGGAGGCGGAGGTTGCAGTGAGCAGAGATTGCACCACTGCACTCCAGCCTAGGCAATAAAGTGAGACTCAGTCTCTAAATAAATATATGTGAGCTGAAAAGAGTATTTCTCTGTATTGTATATTTTTTCTAGAGCTACAGATTTTATTTGTTCTTTATCACTTTTCCTGACTCACCTCATAAGCAGCACCCAGATCCTGGAATTTCTCCTGGGCTTGTGGATCATCAGGGTTCCGGTCGGGATGAAGCTGCAGGGCTAGTTTCCTATAGGCCTTTTTAATATCCTTTATAGAGGCACTTCGAGGCACCCCCAAGATCTTATAGAAGTCTCGTCTGGGAAGTAGAGGGAGAGAATACTTCATCAGAGTTACATGTTACATTTTTAAAAGTAAAAGATTTATTTTTCCTCTACATTTAGGTTTGTATCTGAGCAAAGAGGTACGAAAATGAACGTTTATGTGACACATATACACACAAAGAATGACTAAAAAGAGAACACCAGAATTTGTAATGAATCTTATATATTGAAGTAATCACAGTAAGAAGCTACATACTTCTTTTTAGATTATTCAAAACATCTGTGGCATCTTCTTTCGGAACCACCTTCAGTCAAGAAAACCACTTCCTTATTTTATGGTCTCATGTTATCTTTAGGCAATAACCATATAATCAAATTAACTCTTCCCCCCTTTCTCTACATTTGCTCCAAATGATTTTGACTTTTCTAAAAGTCAAATAACACTCTCAAGGGATGATTTTCCTTATTTAAAAAGATTATGCCACATAAATGTCCTAACAGTAGCATTGCCAGAATGTTAAAGACGAAGCAACTTAAGATAATAAATAGCTCAAGAAGCTCGGAAGCACAAGGGCTCTCCAAAGGGTCTTCTTGTTCCCCTCCCCATCCAATTTCCTTCAGTCCCAACTCGGCCTGGTATCATCCACCCACTTTAATGTCAGCCCCCCAATGGCTCTTCGCAGGCTTGGCATAGAGCATAGTCCGCTTCTCCAGCTCAGCGGGACACAGCAACCCACCTCTTTGATCAAACAAACGTCCATCCCCCCAACCTCAGCCTGGCACTGTCACTACCTTTCCTTACAGTCAGGCATCCCTCTTTCTTCCCCCAGCTCTACGTGACAGTGCTTCAGCTCACAACCACCTTCTTTCCCTCATCCCCCAAATGCCGTTGGCAATGCATCCAACTCCCACTCCTCCGGGCAAATCTAGCTCTACCAAAGACCTTCTCTGGACCTAACGCCTTCTCACTGGTGTCACCTACGGTTCGCTTCTCACCCCACTAGTCTGGCCCATACTACCCCTTCCTCCGCCACCCCGCCAACCCACAGCGATGCCCCTCTCCACTCCCTCAGTCTGACAATACCACTTCCCCCACCCCCTCCCACCCCCTAGCAAAGGCTGACCCCCGGGCCCCGCTGTCTGCGAGTGTCTATTCCTCACCCGGCAATCACGGCCCCGATGAGGTACAGTAGCAACAGGCAAAAGGTGCTCAGGTTCTGCGGAGCCATGGTTCCTCTGTCCCGGGTCTTGTCCCACACACTCCTCACAGCCTCCTCCGCCGCCGCGTCGGCTCGCCAGCCCACCCAGCCTTGTGAGGCGCCTCACACCAGGGGGCGGGGGGGTCTCCTCCTTGGTCCGCAGAGACAGCTAGCTAGCCCCCACCTCTGCCAGTCCACTTCCCGGGAGTCCCAAGTCCCGGTGAGAGAAGACCCCGGTACGCGAGAGCCAATCGTTGCCCCGGACATCACACGCGGCCGGCGCCTGAAAGCCAATCAGCGCAGTACACTTCACCTCCGAGGCGGCACGGGTAGCCAGTTAGGCTTCAGAACTGCAGTCGCAGATCTTGACCAATTAGAAGAGGAGACGTCAGAGGGTCGCGCCGCTGCAGGAACCCGCTCTGCCCGAGCTACCCCGAGTCGTAGAAAATTACGTAATGGTAGGGGGCTGGTCCGAGTAAGGGCACCTGAGGTACACGAAATCCTCCCGACTCACCCACTTCCTCGAACTTTCCACCAATCAGGAGGCTCCTCCCCAGCACCAACCAATTGTGGGAGAGAAGTTTTCTCTGTGTTTCAAGTCTGGAATTTCATTCATACTCAGCTACGCGCCGAATGCGGGAGCAGAATGAGGGAACAGCGGCAGAATGAGCGGGGACAGTTATTCCCCAACTGTACATCGGACGCATTGCTTAGGACTCTTATTTTACGTTCTCCAAGCAACTCCATAAGTCTCGGAAAGGCGACAGTGATGACTGACCGACTTAAGTGCGGATTCGGCTTGCACCGCTTCTCAGTGGTGAGACTCCTTACTCCTCCCCTCCTCCCAAGTCTGAGCCTAAGTTTCTTTATCAACAAAACTAAGGCAAAGCACTTATTGGCAGTTCTGTGAATTTTAACAGGGAAAAAAAATCTGTAAATCGTCTGGCGTATAGTAAGCAGGCAATGAATAAAAACCATTATTACTGTTCGAGCATAAGTCTTTGATTCCCCGTCTTCCCCCCCGATTTTGCTCATCACAGTTACACAACACCTAGTTGATCAGGACAAAGCTCTAGGTGTTTTTACTCCTTTCATATATAAGCTATCCAAATCTTTACCTCTGAACTATACTTGAATCTGTTCACTACATCTCCATTACTAGGTCTCTGGATCACAGTGTATCTCTCACCTGGCCAGGGCCTCCTAACTGGCCTCCTTGTCTCCACTCTTAATATCTTCCTTAATACCTTCATATATGTTGCTCATCCCTGTCCCTCACTCCTTTTTTTTTTTTTTAAGGGCCGGGCGCGGTGGCTGACGCCTGTAATCCCAGCACTTTGGGAGGCTGAGATGGGCGGATCACCTGAGGTCAGGAGCTTGAGACCAGCCTGGCCAACACGGTGAAACTCCGTCTCTACTAAAACTACAAAAATTAGCAGGGTGTGGTGGCGAGCGCCTGTAATCCCAGCTACACGGGAGGCTGAGGCAGGAGAATTGCTTGAACCTGGGAGGTGGAAGTTGCAATGACCTGAGTTCCTGCCACTGCACTCCATCCTGGGCGACAGAGTGAGACTCCATTTCAAAAAAAAAAAATACATAAAAAATAAAAGTCAAATCATGTCACTCCCCTGTTTAAAAGCCTGGAATGGCTCTTCATTTGCACTTAGAATAAAATCCCAGCTCTATGCTAGTTTACAAAGCCGTTTATGCTTTGTCCTCTCACCTATTATGCTCCTAACCATGTTCCAGCAAAACTTGCTTCCTTTCTTTTTTGTATACACCAAGCACATTCCTGTCGAAGGCCTTTGTGTTAGCTGTTCCCTTTGCCTGAAACGCTGTACTCTCCCTCATGTCTTAACATGGGTGATTCCTTCTTTAACTCATGTATCAGCTTAAAGGTCACCACCTCAGAGAAGACTTCCCTGACCAATCAATCAAAATTAGCCCCTACTGAGTTCTTACTCTTACACCACCCTGTTTTCTTTTTTCTTTTTTTTTTCCTGAGACAGAGTCTTGCTCTGTTGCCCAGGCTGGAGTGCAGTGGCACAATCTGGGCTCACTGTAACCTCCGCCTCCCGGGTTCAAGCGATTCTCCTGCCTCAGCCTTCCGAGTAGCTGGGACTCCAGACGCACACCACCGTGTACGTCTAATTTTTTTGCATTTTTAGTAGAGACTGGGTTTAACCATGTTGGCCAGGCTGGTCTCGAACTCCTGACCTCAAGTGATCCAACTGCCTCAGCCTCCCAAATTGCTGGGATTATAGGCATGAGCCACCGCGCCCGGCCTCCTATTTTATTTTTTCATCCCTGGTCCCTAGACTGCACACACTGAAATGCCAGTTTCATGAGAGCATGAATCTATATTGTTCTGTTCACAGCTGTATAAGACAGCACCTTAGAACAGTGCCTGGCATGGAGTAGGTGCTGAAGTATTTTTGAGTAAAAGTTACTTGGATGGTGATCATTGCATGGCTGGCTTCTTATTCTTCAGGCCTCGGCTCAAATTTGGCACTACAACGTGGCCTTCCCTGACCCCCCCTCCCCCAATTTTCATAGCATTTACCGCTATCTGAAATTATCTCATTTTACTCCTTAATATGTATTGTCTATTCTCCCTGTTACACACTCCAAGAAAGCAAGGACCTTGTCTATTTTGTTCACTCCTGTCATTCTAGTATCTACCACTGTGCCAGACACACAGTGGTACTCAACAAATAACAGCAAGGTCACTGAGCTAGTAAGTGGCGCAGCCTGGATCCTAACCCAGGTCTGTGTAAATTTGAAGCCCCTGCTTTCAGGAAGATACCCAGTAGGGACAATGGAGGAACTAAAAAACAAAAGAGGAACTAAATTGCATTTTATGGTCTAAATTACCTTTGTATATTTAGGTGTGTACCTAAATAGGCCATAAACGAACTAAAAAAAGAAGGAAACGTCCAGAAATCCTCAAATGGAAGTTTAAAGAAAGGAGTGATGGCTTCTGCCCAGCAATCTGAAAAAGCTTCATGAAAGTGGAAACACAGAGGAAAAGCTAACAGAGATAAGGAGTTGACACTGAGGGGCTGTAGGGAGTGCCAGTCTCGCTTCAGACGCCCTGGGTTTGAATCTTGGCTCCATCTCTTGTGTGACTTTAGGGTTCTGTTACTTTCACCTTTCTACGCCCTAGTTTCTTCATCAGTAAAACTAATGTACTAAAGGGCTCTTGAGAACACTGAGGAAATATAAATTTGCTTTACACAGTGCTGAGACCATAGTAAGCGCTCTATAAATGCAAACTGCCATTAGTAGTATTTCTGATGAAAGTGTGCTGATCTTACCAGCAACTATTGGCTGACCACAGTTATGTGGAGCAACAGAAAGCTTCCTACTCCCCCTGGGTTGAAAGGTGCAACACCAGAAAGTGGTGGGTCTGGCTCCTGGTGCCACCGTCGCGGACTCTTGGCCCCAGCCCGGATTTTCTCAGGCGCTTAAACCGCAATCTGCCGCTCTAGCAATGGGGTCCGCCAGTTCTCAGTGGTGCGGGGCCTCGCGCTTGCGCAGTGGGCACGGCGGCGGCGGCGGCGGCGGCGGCGGCGGCGCGCGGGAGGGGCGGGCCCAGCGAGCGGACGCGGGTTGCGGCGGCGCGCGGAGAAGTGCGGCGGAGCGGCGCCTGCCTTAGCAGGTAATCGCGCACGGGCTGGCGCCGGGGAGGGCGGTGTGGGTCAGTCAGGCTGCAGGCTTGGGCCGAGGAGGCTGCCTTCGCGCTCGCCGCGTCTCGGGTCAGCTACCGACTCTGTCAGTGTGGGTGTCTGTGTTCCTGAAGTCTCGTCGCGACGCTGGGGCGGCCCACGCAGAGTCCCACCCGGGATCAAGTCCAGGGTGGCAGCGAAGCCCCAGTACAACTGCCTTAGACCCACACCGATCTTCCGACCTGAAAATCCTTAACCCCGGCGCACCGCCAGGGTCAGAACCCCAGTTTGTGTTTGTTTACGGGTTGAGCCCTCTCGACTCTCAGAGTTAGAATGGAGAGCTCATCCCTGGGATCTGGCTGTTGACAGGGGCTCAGTACCTCACAGAGCAGCCTCTTTACGTTTTGGAGAGAACCGAGGTCTTCCTCGCCTAACTTTCATCGTCTGGTTTTACTCAAAACGACGCCAGTCTCTCCACATTGGAAGACAGCTGCCTTTTGCCCTTCCACGCCCATCTTTTGAGTTTACACTCTCTGATTCTTTCACCTGGCGTCCTGTCTAAGGCTCTTTATTCTGGAAATTCTCTTCTGGATCCACTCCCGTTTTTAAGAGATTCTCCCAAAACTGGATTCCTAGAGTACATTTGTAGTAATGCAGTTCTCAAGTCGACCCGAATCCTAATCCAGGGCTGTGCCAGCTAAGTAGGTGTCCTTACGGAAATCTCGTAATTTCGCTAAGCCTCATTTTTTTCATCGAAAATGTGTACAGTCTTAAGTACTGTATCTCCAGGTAGTTGTGAGGATGAAAGGGGGTGAAGTATGCAAAATGATTAGCATGCTACCTGGTACATAGTAAGCACTTGATTGATGTCAGTTATTTTTCTGAACAGATGATTCTCGAGAGAAGCAGTTGGCAGGCCGGGTGCGGTGGCTCACGCCTGTAATCCCAGCATTTTGGGAGGCCAAGGCAGGCGGATCACCTGAGGTCAGGGAGTTCAAGACCAGCCTGGCCAACATGGTGAAACCCTTTCTCTACTAAAAAAATGCAAAAATTAGCCTGGCGTGGTGGCAGGAGCCTGTAATCCCAGCTACTTGGGAGGCTGAGGCAGGAGAATCGTTTGAACGTGGGAGGTGGAGGTTGCAATGAGGCGAGACCAGCTACTGCACTCTAGCCTGGGCAACAGAGCAAGACTCCATCTCAAAAAAAAAAAAAAAAAGAGAGAAGCACAGTTTTCTTAGAATCAAATGCAAAATATAATAATAACAATAAATTTTTTATCAGTCATATAATTCATTTTTTAAATGATTTTTTAGATTTTTAAAAAATGATGTTGCTAATGTTGAGGAGTGCACAGTGAAGTGGCTACCATAGTCAAAGGATGGTACAATTTGATAAAATCATTTGGAAGCAACGAGAATATATTTCACAAGCTTTAGAAATGTCAATTACTCCATTTCACAAAAGTACATCTGAAAATTTTCTCAAGGAAATAATTTGTAATGCAGAAAATATGAAGAAAGATGGTTGTGATAGCATTATTTACACTGGTGACAACATTTGAACTTTAGTAATGAAATTTTTTAACATACACAAAAATAGAATCAATGAGCCCCCCATGTGCCCATCGCCCCACTTCAGTAATGATCAGTATTTTGCCTATGTTGTTTTTGTGAAAAATCTGAAACCTAATAAAGTGTCTAAAAATGGGAGAACAGTTGAACAAAATGGGATACATTTGTTTAGAATACTGTAAATCTTTTGAAATAGTACAGAATTGTATATGTAACATCACAACTGTGAAAATTCAAAAACTAACATCTAATTTATGTGTAGAAAAAAGACAAGAGGCCGGGCATGGTGGCTCACTCCTGTAATCCTAGTACTTTGGGAAGCTGAGGTGAGGGATCACTTGAGGTCAGGAATTTGAGACCAGCCTGGCCAACACAGTGAAGACCCATCTCTACTAAAAGTACAAAAATTAGCCAGGCGTGGTGGTGGGCACCTGTAGTCCCAGCTACTGGGGAGGCTGAGGCAGGAGAATCGCTTGAATCTGGGAGGTGGAGGTTGCAGTGAGCTGAGATCATGCCACTGCACTCTAGCCTGAGCAACAGAGGGAAATGCCATCTCAAAAAAAAAAAAAAAAAAGAAAAGAAAAAGAGTAGAAGGAAATACGATAAAATATTAATTAGTTGCCCTTTACTTGAGGGATTGTGGATGATTCCCTGTTTTTGTATTTTATAAGCATTCCATAAAAATCATGTATCATTGTTACAACAAAATCTAAAAGTATCACACCTGAACTGAGCAGGGTAGAATATGCCAGAGTGGGTTCACTGTTACAGAGAATAAAGATGCTGTAACTCCTGATCTATTCTTGCAGTCTGTGTTTACATTAGCATTCTTGCCTGCTGCCTCACGTTAGCACTTCATATTGAGTTTATATGGTCAGCTAACATGTCCAGATCTTTAACCAACTGTCTTCTGTGTAAATGATTTAACTTTGTGAAATATATTTCCCTGATTTTGACCAGTGTTCCCGCTCAGAGTAGAAGAAGGTTTCCTGTGATAGGATGACTTTTTTCCCCTCATTCCTTTTCTTCCTGGGATCTCACTCAGACTTCATGCTTCTACACCCACTTCCTGAAACAAGGAGTTCTAACAATTTGAGTAAGATAATTTTGTTTTATCACAAATTTTTTTTCTCAGATTATAATGTGATCTGGTTAAAAAAACTGTTCTGCTCTTGGTTGATGTACTAGAGCTGCCTTTTAAGCTGATGATGTAATACATGCAACACAGTTGAGAGAGAGAGTCACCTTCCAAGAAAAAAATGCATAAATGAGACTTGTTTCAAATCAGTTTATGAAGAAACTTTATTTCCTAGGTATGCAAAGAAGCCTTTTCACCCAGATGTCCTTAGAGATAATATGGATCAGTCCAGCGTTCTCCTCTGGGTGAAAGCAGAACCCTTTATAGTGGGTGCCTTGCAGGTCCCCCCTCCATCCAAGTTTAGTCTTCACTATCTCAGGAAGATATCCACCTATGTGCAAATCCGGGCCACAGAAGGAGCTTACCCGCGCCTCTACTGGTCAACATGGAGGCACATCGCTTGTGGGAAGCTGCAGTTGGCCAAGGACCTGGCGTGGCTTTACTTCGAAATATTTGATAGTCTTTCAGTGAAGACACCTGAGGAGCGCCTGGAATGGTCTGAGGTTCTGTCCAACTGCCTGTCTGAGGAGGAAGTTGAAAAGCAGAGAAATCAGGTATGGATTGATATGTGGTTATATTTAATTACTTTTGGAAAGAAACCATTCTTTTTTAAATAAAAAATTTTTGTGTGTGTGTATTATAATTTTTACATTTTTAAATAGAGACAGTCTCACTTTGTTGCCCAGGCTGGTCTTGAACTCCTGGCTTCAAGCAGTCTTCCTGCCTCAACCTCCCAAAATGTTGGGATTACAGGCATGAGCCACTATGCCTGGCCCAATAAACCATTCTTAATTTTTGTATTAGCTGTAAAATTTTAGGTTTTAGGCCAATGGCCATTGTAATCGCAAGATATTATTTGAGTTGTAGTAGTTCCAGTTTGGCAGTATTTCATGTATTCAGTGAATTAGTCCTTACTTACCAGACCTTACTCACCTACTCCCAAAGCAGTAATGTTACAGGAACTCTGTTATTGAAAAAGGGAAAGATTTTACTGACTTTAAAAAGATTTTAGGGTGAACGAGTGTTATGAACAACTGATATGTTGCAGTCAGAGCACCTGACTATTTTAAAATGAACATCTGCTACATGATAGGATTCAAAGATGGTTAGAATAGCATCTCAGCCCTCATGGAGCTTATGGACTAGTAGAGGAAGCTGGTATTAAAAAAGAGATGCTATTTAATAGTGTGATATGTATGATAAAAGAATATGCAAAGTACATAAATTGAATAAAGACTGATTTATTTTGGTGAATCAGGAAAGACTTCACAGAGAAAGTATGTTAATCAAGTAGGCTGATTATAGTAACAGACAGCCCAGTATTTCAGTGGCTTTCATTCAGGCAGCAATCCAACACAGGTGCTCTTGGCTGGACAAATCTCTGGGCTGCTGTCATCCAAGCAGTGACCAGGGTTCCATGTTTCTGTCATTTGGAGTCACTATTAATCAGCTTTGTTAAAAGCTACTTTCATTTGTTAAGAACAAACAAATGTGAAATTCCAGTGGCTTACAGGGGAAAAGATTTATTTCTTGCCCATTTTACATGTGGGTTTCATTTTTGCTATGGCATTTGTCCAGGCTCTGTGTTTTCCCATTTAGGGACACAGGCTAAAGAAATAGCTTCTGTGTAGATCATTCTCGTTCTTGTAACAGAAAGGAGTAACAACAGAACGGAGGAAGCTCATGATGGCTCTTTTTAAATTCTTATTTTATGTATACAGCTCAATAAGTTTGGGGATAAGTATATGCTGTGAAACCATCGTGACCATCAAGGACACAGACATACCCATCACCCCCCATAGTTTCCCCCTCCTCTTTTATTCTTGTTATTTTGTGTATGTTCCTGTTAAGAACACTTAATATAAGATCTACTGTCTTAGAGAATTTTAAGTATACAACATATAATTGTTATCTCTAGGCAGTATGCTGTAGAGTAGATCTTCAGGACTTAATTTTCTTGCATAATGGAAACTTTGTAGCCTTCGACCATCACCTCCCCATTTCCCCCTCCTCCTAGCCCTTGTCAGTCACCTTTCTCTCTGTTTTTATGAGTTTGACTATTTTAGATTCCACATATACGTGAGATTATATAGTTTTGTCTTTCTGTATCTGGCTTATTTTACTTAGCATAATGTCCTCCAGGTCCATCCATATTGTTGAAAATGGCAGGATTTCTCTCTTTTATTTTTTTAGGAGACAGGATCTCACTCTGTTGCCCAAGCTGGAGTATAGGGATATAATCATAGCTCACTATAGTCTGGAATTTCTGGGCACAAGCAGTCCTTCCACCTCAGGCTCCTGAGTAGTTAGGACTACAGGTGTGTGCCATCACACCAGGCAAATGTTTGTATTTTTTTCATAGATGTCGGGATCTCACTGTGTTGCCCAGGCTGGTCTTGAACTCCTGGCCTCAAGTGGTCCTCCCACCTCAGCCTCCCAAAGTGTTGGGATTACAGGCATAAGCCGCTGTACCCAACATGATTTCTTTCTTTTTTGAGGCCAAATGGTACTCCATTATATATGCATGCCAAGTTTTCTTTCTCTAGTCATCCATCTGTGGACATTTAGGCTGCTTCTATATCTTGGCCATTATCAATAATGCTGCAGTGAACATGGGAGTGCAGGTATTTCCAGGATCCTGATTTCAGTTCCTTTGGATAAATACCCAGAAGTGGGATTGCTAGATCATATGGTAGTTCTATTTTTAATTTTTTGAGAAACCTCTATGCAGTTTTTTATAATGGCTATACCAGTTTACATTCTCACCAACAGGGTACCAGGATTCCCTTTTCTTCACATCCTTAGTAATACTTGTTAATCTTTTGTTAATAAGTGTGAGGTATTATCTCATTGTGGTTTTGCTTTATATTTCCCTAATGAGTAGTGATATTGAGCACCTTTTCATATACCTGTTGGCCATTTGTATGTCTTCATTGGAGAAATGTCTATTCAGGTCCATAGTCCATTTTTTAATTATGTTATTTGGTTTTTCTTGCTATTGAGCTGTAGGGGTTCATTATATATTTTAGATATTAACTCCTTACCAGATACATGGTTTACCTTTTCTTCTGTTGATTGTTTCCTTAGTTGTGCAGAAGCTTTTTAGTTTGATATAATTCACTTTTTTTTGCATTGGTTGCCTGTGCTTTTGGTGTCATATCCAAAAAATCATTACCAAGACCAATGTCAAGGAGCTTTTTCCTTGCTTTTCTCTAGGAGTTGTACCATTTCACCTCTTACATTTAAGTCTTTCATCCATTTTGAGTTGATTATATATGGTACAAGCTATGGTCCCAATTTCATTCTTTTGCATGTGTAGATCCAGTTTTCTCAGCATCATTTATTGAAGAGACTATTCCCCATTTTGTATTCTTGACACCTATGTGGAAAATTAGTTGACTATATATGTGTGAGTTTATTTCTGGACTCATGATGCCTCTTAAAACTTTTATTCAGATTTGACATAAACTAAGACTGCTTTCATTCCATTGGCTGAGGCATTATTCCCATGAAGATGGGAAGGTAAACCACCTTTCAGGAGATAAGGAAAATCCCATGGCCATGGGTAGGGCTGTATAAGCCTCTTAGAGAATTTGAAAGTAAACAATAGCAAATAATAATACAGTTTGCCACAGCCATGCCCATTGGGGCCTCTGAGTCCTTTTGCTTCCATTTCTTTTGGGAGTTTTATGATTAGGCTTGAAAGTGATAAAGATAAATTCATTCACATTCAGTTGCTGTAATTCATTTGTGCCATATCTAACTGCAAGGGAAGATGGGAAATGCCATCTAATTGCATGCCCAGGAAGAAGATAAAAAGTATTTAGTAAGCATCTAGCAGTCTCTGCCATATAGGGTAATATCTAAACAACGTTTTGGAAATTGAAAAGAAGTTTGTCAAGCAATGAAGAGGGAAAGGGCAGTACATTTATTCATTAATCAAATATTTATTATCTACTGTGTACTCAGTATAGTAGTGGATGCTGTGGGTATAGAGATGAATAAAACCTTCAGGAAGTTCCAGATTTTTTTAGTGCTTTTTATGTACCAGATGCTTTGCTAGTTACTAGGGGTATAAATGTGGAGAAGGCAAGGATCCTGTAGTCTCCATGGAGAAACAATGATAATGTAACAAATAATTGTTTAAAATGGAAGTATATATAAAATCAGGGAATTATGCTTACGGAAAAAAAGCCAATCCCAAAAGGCTACATATTATATGATTCTATTTACCTCACATTCTTGAAATGACAAAATTATAGAGATGGAGAACAAGTAAGTGGTTGCTAAGGGCCTAAGGAAGGGGTGAGGGGGACAGAGAAGTGGGTATGGCTGTAGAAGAACAACATGAGAGATTCTTCTGTTAATGGAAATGTTCTTGTATCTTGACTGTATCGGTGTCAATATCCTGATTGTGATACTGTCCTATAGTTTGGCAAGACAGGTAAAGCGTACATGGGATCTTTCTGTGTGAATTCTCACAACTGTATCTCAGTCTACAATTATCTCAAGAGTTCAATTAAGAAAGTAAAACGTTATAAAATATACAAATTCATGGGGCTTCACATTGACAGTTGATAAAATAGGTCTGGGTGATCCCGAGAATCTGTACTTTTAAGTTTCTCAGATGATAGTGTTTTTAGCCAAGTTGGGAATCAGGGTGAATATAGCTGTAGACCCAGATGTATTACTTTACTTTTTTGCCTCTCCTGTTTGGGGGTAGGTAGATGAGGGTAATCAGGAGCTTCAAATCGTGAGCTTCAACCACACCCTTCCTTGAATAAGAAATGGCTATACATCTATCAAACCAACACTGTTTTTGTCTTTAAGTCAAACACCCCTTTAAGAATTTGGTGAAAACCTGAGGCCTACTTCCTTAAAAAATGCACATATACCGAAGAATTACATACAATTTCAGGGATTGCACTGGTACCCTAAACTTTCTTGATAAGTTTATGAATCTTAAGTTAAACCTCTATGTCTTAACTTAATTTTCTTCTTACTTCATCTACTTATTTATTCAAATTACTAAGGTTGGGTTTTTTTTTTTTTTAACTGTAAGGTTAAACTTCTGAAATAATGTACTTAAAAAATGTATGTACTTCATCCTTTCATCAGTTTTGGGAGATAATTTCTGTAGCCATAGATGCTATACAGCTTTCTGTGAAGGTAAGTTATTCCACCTTAATTAGTTTTAGGAACTCTTGGCCAGGCACAGTGGCTCATGCCTGTATTCCCAGTACTTCGGGAGGCCGAGGTGGGTGTATCACCTGAGGGTCAGGAGTTCAAGACCAGCCTGGCCAACATGGTGAAACCCTATCTCTACTAAAAATACAAAAAATTAGTTGGATGTAGTGGGCACCGTAATCCCAGCTACTCAGGAGGCTGAGGCTGGAGAATCACTTGAACCAGGAAGGCGGAGGTTGCAGTGAGCTGAGATCGCACCATTACACTCCAGCCTGGGCGACAAGAGCAAAACTCTCTGTCTCAAAAAAAAAAAAAAGAAGAGAAACTCCTACATCTGGGTATCAGAGACATACATATCAAAACTAGCAATGTTTCTAAGTTTGTTTTTTTTAGGATCAGCCAACTCGTGAATTTACTATGTCTACTTAGTTGTTAGACTAGTGGTTGATGTTTTAAAACGTCTGTTCATCTTTTATTTTCTTCTTGGACAGCTTTCAGTGGACACCCTACAGTTTCTGCTCTTCTTATACATTCAACAGTTGAACAAAGTCTCCCTAAGGACATCTTTGATTGGTGAAGAGTGGCCTAGTCCCAGAAGCAGATCTCAGTCTCCTGACCTGACTGAAAAATCTAATTGTCATAATAAGGTACTCTTTATATCTTGATGTCATTCTCTAAAAGGGACAATTTGTGAGGGAGATGGTTCACTTGCATTAAAAATTATGATGGGATTTCTTACATAAGTCAGTGATTTGATGGCTTGTTTTGTTTTTCACTTTTTTTTTTTATTATAAAACAAAATAAGTGTGTACAGTCTTAATCAAAATAGAAATGGTTTCAGTTCCTTCACTGACAGAAAAATCACTTGCCTGATTTTTGGGCATGTCATTCACTATATTCAATTAGCATTCCCATTTTCAAAATGTTAATGAATGTGAATCAACTTATTTGACTAAGGATCATCAAGAAGATGTAGTGCTTGCAAAGTCTTTTGAAATCTACTGAAAAAAATTTATAAAAATATCTTCTCATGTAGTTTAAGTATAAAAATATCTTCTCATGTTGTTCAAGTTACATACGTGACAACCCAGAAGCTAAATTTAACTGCCTCACATTGTGAATTTTAGAGGATGTCTTACTGCTTTTTTTCTTTCTGTTTTTGTAAAGAAAACCAAAATATTTTTACTTATTCTTGTGTAAGTATTTTGAAAAACTTTAAGTAAAATGTAGACCGCAGTATTAATGCAATGTATAAAATGTATAAAAATTTAAAAATGTTCTAAAGCTAAGAAAAAATATCTCTTTGCTATTTGGAACTTTTATAATCTCCTTTTTAATAAATCTCTCTTCCTTTATATTCCATGATGCTATTACTCTTGGTTTTGCTTCTAACTTTCCCTTTTCACTATCTTTCATAAATTTCTCTCCCCTTGCCCTTACAAGCAGCTATTCTGTCTGGGGCAATTTTCTCTTATTCATTCAAGATAATTCTTTATATTCCTATGACTTCATATATCTCAGTGACTCCCAAGTTTGTCTCCTTCCCAGAGCTCTTGCTTTATACTCACCACTTTATATTCTGTATATTTTTTATTGAATTTAAGCTATAGCTTAAATTCAGAATGTTCAAGCCCAGATGTATTAGAGATGCCAGTCACTACCTCTCTCTCCGCATGCAGTTCCTGCAGAATGGGCACTGTTAGGAGATGTGTTTTGAGCCAAGGTAGCCTCCATTCAGTTCTGCCTCTATCATTTAATATCATTTAGTCATATGATTTTAGGCAAGTCAGTTAACTTCTCTAGGCCTTGGCTTCTCTTCTCTAAGTGGGGATAATAATGCGTATTTCTGAATGGCTATGAGACTTCAGTAATATATTAGCGTGGGACTTGTTAAGCACCAGTAAATGGTGACTTTGGTTTATACTACAGCATGACCTCTCGCAATAACTGATTGGACCAGTGATGGACACTTGAGTAGCCCATTTACTGCTATACATTTGAAATTGGCCAGATTTAAAGTGATGACCTTGGCCAGTCAGTTCCCCCAGGAAGAAATTATGCATTGGTGATAGGTGTTTGAACTGAAAACCCATTTGACATTGGGACTAGAACAGCCATCATGCTCATGAATGAACTGGAGTTATAAGGGATTAGAAATTCTGAGACCAAGTCGGGCAGATCACCTGAGGTCGGGAGTTCGAGAGCAGCCTGACCAACATGGAGAAACCCCGTCTCTACTAAAAACACAAAATTAACTGGGAATGGTGGTGCGTGCCTGTAATCCCAGCTACTTGGGAGGCTGAGGCAGGAGAATCGCTTGAACCCAGGAGGTGGATGTTATGGCGAGCTGAGATTGCGCCACTGCACTCCAGCCTGGGCAACAAGAGCGAAACTACATCTCAAAAAAAAAAAAAAAAAAAAAAGAAAGGAAAAAGAAATTTTGAGGTAATCAGAGAAGCACAGGTTACTTATAATCAGAGAAAAAGAAGATAATGGAACGGACATGCAGGTTCTAGATGGCTTTCCAGTTCCCGTTCTAATGAGGTTTGCCTCTACTTCAGTTTGGGAGACAACTGAGTGTCCATACAGTAAAATCTCCCTTTACTTGAGTTAACCTGTACTTCTTATGTGAGTAAAACTCACCCGTGTTCTCTCTCACCACTCATACCTCATTGTCAAGCCTTACTGATTCTGCCTCAGACACTTTAATTCTGTTGCTTTTCTTCCTATTGTCTAGGCTTTTTTATCAAATGACTTTTTTTTGCCTTGATTTCTAGAATTAGGTCCTGCCTGGTCACTCTGCTTTAGTCAGCAGTCCACTTACTACCACACTGGACTTTCCAAAATGCAGATGGATTATATTTATCTCCTGTTTAAACTCCATCAACAAATCCTCATTGTCATTGTTGTTTTATATTGTACTCCATGGAACCACCTCAGGGCCTACTTTGGGGGAGGGGGATGGGGTGAGAGGGAGGAATAGGTTGAGACTAACTCTGCTTTTATCTGTTTTATTTGTCATCCAGAGGAAAATTTATTAAAAAGAAAAAAAAAATACAGCTATTTAGAAAATAGTTTGAAAGTCCCTGGCATACAAAATAAAGTCCAGATGTTTTAGTATTTCATAAAAGGCCTTTCATGATTGGTCCCTGCCTACCATTTTAACTTCAGCTGCCACTTCCCAGAATGCTTCCTGTACCCCACCCAGAACTTGCAGTTCTCTAACATAGCAGGTACTTTTTCTCCTGTGGGCCCTTGATTATGTTTTCCATGCCTAGAATGCTTTTTGTCGTATCTGTTTGCCTAACTACCAACATCAATCAAGAATCTATTCAAATAGCACTCAGATACGATTTATTTTTCCCCAGATGGAGTTCGTTGTTTCTTTCATGCATATAGAACATCTTTACAGGCCTCTGCTGTAGGTCTTATCTCACGGTTATGGTAATTTATTTATCTTCTTACTACATAGACTCTTAAGTTCTGTGAGGACTGAAAAACTATGTCTTATTTAATTTGAATATTCATCACTTAACATTGTTCATGCCAAATAAGAGGGGTAAAAATCATCTGGCAGATGAATGGGTCAAATCACTGGGACATCTGCCAACTCAAAGCTTATTCCCAAAGTTATGATTTCTTAAATCTTGTCATAGTAAGATTGGTTGCCTCATTTCACCCAGTAGAATTTGAAATTCCTTCTGTAATTGCAAAAGGCAAATTAAGAAACCCAATGCTTCATTGAATGTCCATGATAGTTATTTTTATGTTTGATCTAAAATTTTTAAAGTATTTACTAGCTCCGTGATCTTGGGCAGGTTTCTTCTTTGTAAATTCATTTTCTCATCTGTAAAGTGGGCATCATAATGGCATCTGTTTTAAGATTATTGTTAGGTTTAAATATGTTAAAGTATGTTTAGCACTTAATGCCTGGCACACACGAAGGCTTATTTATTAGTATTATTTTTTAGTTAGTTAAGGTGGAGAGAGAATCTATTTACACCTATCACATACACACAAAAAAAACTTTATGAGGTTTATATAACTACCTAATTCCTTTTGGGAGATGAGGCAGAGTATAAATACAAAATAATTAAAATATAGAAATTTTAGATCTTGTAGAATCTCTTTATTCTTTAAGAGTGCTTTCTTTTAACTTTTTTTTTTTTTTTAGAACTGGAATGATTACAGTCACCAAGCTTTTGTCTATGATCATCTGTCTGATCTCCTCGAGCTGCTTTTAGATCCAGAACAACTCACTGCATCATTTCATTCAACCCATAGTAGTCTAGTGTCTCGAGAAGCTGTTGTGGCGCTCAGCTTCCTTATTGAAGGTACAATAAGTAGAGCCAGGAAGGTCTATCCACTTCATGAACTTGCACTGTGGCAACCACTGCATGCAGATAGTGGCTTCTCAAAGATCTCTAAGACTTTCTCTTTCTACAAACTGGAAACCTGGTTGAGGTCCTGTTTGACTGGGAATCCATTTGGTACATCAGCTTGCCTCAAGTCTGGAAAGAAATTGGCTTGGGCTCATCAAGGTATTTTTTTAACATTTTAATCCACAATAAATTGAATGACAAGTTAAGGAACGTAGTGTTTTCTAATATGTTAGTGATCACATGTCTTCTCTAGAAGACCTAAACAATACTGCTCCTATAAAAGAGAAAAAGGAATATCTGTCTCTTCTGCGTGACTTTTTCTCTCAAGGATTATACTAAAATATTAAAAGTGATGGTAGGATTACAAATTATTTTTATCTTCTTTAACTATTATTTTTCGAAATAACCGTATATTATGTACCTGGTACATATGTAATAAAAGTAAGCATATGTAATAAAAATGAACAAGAAATGTTTTAAAAGAAGAATAATAGTATACTCATGTGACCTCTCAACATTTCACCAGTATTGTTTACAAGGGTGTCCCACTACTGGCTTGCCGGGAAGTACAGTCTGAGAAGGCAGTCATGTAATGGTGTGACTGTGTTAGGAGGGGAACCTGCACATATTTTTCGAGTGTCAGTTTGTGCAACACATTGTGTGTGATAGGAAGATGTGCTCTCAGGTAGTTAACGATCTTAGAGTAAAGACATGAACTCAGGCTGGGCACAGTGGCTCACACCTGTAACCCAGAATTTGGGAGGCCGAGGTGGGCGGATCACATGGAGTTCGAGACCAGCCTGGCCAACGTGGAGAAACCTCCGCTCTACTAAAAATACAAAAATTAGCCAGGTATAGTGGTGTGCACTTGTAATCTCAGCTCCTCAGGACGCTGAGGCAGGAGAATCTCTTGAACCTAGGAGGTGGGGGTTACAGTGAGTGGAGATTGCACTACTGCACTCCAGCCTGGGTAACAGAGTGAGACTCCATCTCACAAAAAAGAAGAAAAAAAAAGGCATGAACTCAAATAGGATTTATGGGATAATGTGGCAAGTGAGGAAGGGTACAGAATTAATATTATGGTGATTTAGAGAGGTGAATTATGTTTGGGATGATAAAGTAAAGCATCTTGGAGGAGAAGATATTTGAGTTAGGACAGTGCTGCCACTTACTAGCCATATGACTTTAAGCACATTACTTAACTTAAAGGGTAGACACGAAAAAGTATCTTAGACTATAGGCAATCTTAAACGCATTATAGGTTTTAAATTTTTTTATAACAAAAATGAAAATTCCAAACATACAGAAAAGAATAGAGAATAGTATAGCAAATACCTCTATCCAAAGCCAAGATCTAACATTTTTGTCCCTACATGTGGTATCTAACTTGAGACATGTATACATGTAGACATATATAACCTCATATGTTTGTTTTTCTTTGATTTGAAACTGTCTCAAATTTATGTTTTCTTAAATAGTTGAAGGGACGACCAAAAGAGCTAAGATTGCTTGTAATACTCATGTGGCCCCTAGGATGCACCGACTGGTGGTGATGAGCCAGGTTTACAAGCAGACACTGGCTAAGAGCTCAGATACTCTGGTGGGGGCACATGTAAAGATTCATCGTTGCAACGAATCTTTTATATATCTGCTCTCTCCCTTACGGTAAGCACAGTTTTCATGGTGTTCTGACGTTCTGACGTTTTCTTTGGACTGTAACTGATTCTTTTTTTTGCCATCAGAGAATAATATTTTAGTCAAATCTTTAAAATCTTATTGTCATTCAGAGGAATTTACCTCATTTTTTCCTTTTTTTCAGATCTGTGACAATTGAGAAGTGCAGGAATAGCATCTTTGTCTTGGGCCCTGTAGGGACTACACTTCACCTCCACGGTTGTGACAATGTTAAAGTCATTGCTGTTTGCCGTCGTTTGTCCATCTCTTCTACAACAGCTTGCATCTTTCACATTCTGACGCCTACGCGCCCACTTATTCTCTCTGGGAACCAAACAGTAACTTTTGCCCCTTTTCATACCCATTACCCAATGCTAGAGGACCATATGGCCAGGACTGGCCTTGCTACAGTGCCTAACTATTGGGATAATCCAATGGTTGTGTGCAGAGAGAACAGCGACACAAGTGTCTTCCGACTTTTACCACCTTGTGAATTCTATGTATTTATTATTCCCTTTGAAATGGAAGGGGACACAACAGAGATACCTGGGGGTCTTCCATCTGTATATCAGAAAGCACTGGGTCAAAGAGAACAGAAGATACAGATCTGGCAGAAAACTGTGAAGGAGGCTCATTTGACAAAGTGAGTATTTTTTATTTTTATTTTATTTTTATTTTTATTTTATTTTATTTTATTTTTTGAGACGGAGTCTCGCTCTGTCGCCCAGGCTGGAGTGCAGTGGCCGGATCTCAGCTCACTGCAAGCTCTGCCTCCTGGGTTTACGCCATTCTCCTGCCTCAGCCTCCCGAGTAGCTGGGACTACAGGCGTCCGCCACCTCGCCCGGCTAGTTTTTTGTATTTTTAGTAGAGACGGGGTTTCACCATGTTAGCCAGGATGGTCTCAATCTCCTGACCCTGTGATCCGCCCTTCTCGGCCTCCCAAAGTGCTGGGATTACAGGCTTGAGCCACCGCGCCTGGCCAAAGTGAGTATTTTTTACAAGTAACAGTTTGTGTTTTTTGTGAAACTCCATGGAGAAACAAATTAGTCTGCACATTTTTACAGCTGTGTTAAGGTAATAAAAAATGTAAGGCTGGGCGCGGTGGCTCACGCTTATAATGCCAGCACACTTTGGGAGGCCGAGGTGAGTGGATCACCTGAGGTCAGGAGTTTGAGACCAGCCTGGCCAACATGGTGAAGCCCTGTCTCTACTGAAAATACAAAAATTAGCTGGGTGTGGTGGCATGTGCCTGTAATCCCAGCTAATCGGGAGGCTGAAGCAGAAGAATTGCTTGAACCCAGGAGGTAGAGGTTGCAATGAGCCGAGATCGCGCCATTGCACTCCAGCCTGGGCAACAAGAGTGAAACTCAGTTTCAAAAAAAAAAAAAGTGTGTTTTTAAATTGCGGTTTGGATTTCAAATTAGTATTTCAAATACTGTTAGATTGGGGATGGGCGGGGGTAAATATCCAGTATTAGACTCCCTTTTCTTAAGAAGCTAAAGTTTAGTTGGCAAATATAAGACTTATATGAATTTTAAAAATCATACATAGAGTATGCCACATAATCCAATACCATTCTAGGCACCTTCTATGTACTAACTCATTTATTCTTCATAATAACGCCTTATTACAGGTGTGGAAACTGAAGAACTGAGGAATTAAATACTTTACACAAAGTCACACAGGAGCCAGGATTCACACCTAGTCAGCCTGGTTCCAGAGGTTCTTTTTTTTCTCTGTTCTGGCTTCTCAGTAATCAGAGGTTCTTAAATGCCTCTAGTGTCTTCATCGTTTTCTTTCAAATATTGTCATACCATATCATACTGTACAATAATAACTTTATAATAATGTGTTGTAAAAATGGATGATCTTGAAAAAACATTCTTTTAAAGCAATTCTGTTGTTTGAGTGGTTCTAATATTTAAATGGTTAGATTCTCTACACTTGATCTCAGCCAAAAGGCCAAAAAATGATTAAATGCTTAGATTCTCTTACATGTGAAAAGCTTATACATATACATGTGCAGAGTGTGGGATGTAAGCACTTAATCAATGCTGACTCTGAATCATAGTGTTTTCAAGTGGTGAGATCCACAGTGATACCAGAAACAATGAAAGTAGTCAGTTTAACTTGGGGAATATAGGAAGACAGAAATCAGTTAGAAACAAATTGCCAGTGTGATCCTTTTAACAGTGATTAGATCATGTCATTTCCCTGCTGTGACCCCTCTAATGGCCTCCCCTCATACTTAAAATCCAACACCTTTACCATACTTACCAGGCTCTCTTTTCCTCAATTTCTGCCATTCTTTTCCTCATTTACTACTTCTCAGCATACAGCAGTCATCTTTCTATCACTTAATCACTGCCCTCTGACCAAAGACCACCAGGAACACATCTATAGAACAAAGGTAGATTGTGTTGACTCATGGCAAGTGGGGAGAGAAGTGTGTTTCTTCTCAGTAAAAGGTCGGGGAACATGGAAAACTGTGTTTCAACTCAGTAAATAGGTGTTAAAAGGAACTTGTCATTGGATTTTGGCTTGTATTAGTGATTTGGGGGAGAGTTCTAGGAAGCAGGACTATCTGGAAGTGAGAATAATCTGTGATTTGGCAGTTTAATAATTTTTATATCTAAGGCAAGAGGAAGGAAGGAAGAGCTAAAACTGTAATTGTAAAGAAGTAGCAGCCACTCCTCCAGGAAAGAAGTGTTTGGTGTTTTGGTGTTTTATGGTTTGGGTCACAACATATTTTGGGGGTTTCTGAACTGAGATACGATTATGGAGTGATCTTGTTCTTTCTTTGGTTTATCATCATCCCAGGGTGGCTTTGTCTAATGTTGGTGGTTTGAGGTATTGTTTGTGTTCAACAAAAGAATACAATAGCAAGTCCAGATCCTACACCAAGGCCTAGCTGACAGTACTAAGCTAGCTCCTGACTGTCAGGAGCTTCTCTTCTCTTTCTTATCATGAACATGTGAAATATGCTCACTTTAGAACCTTTGTACTTTTTTTGGTCTCTTCTGCTTGGTATATTCCTCTTCAAATACTCATTCTGCTTACTCCATCATTTCATTTAGACCTAAGCTCAAATGTTATCTTAGGGAGGCCATCTCTGTCCATTCTTTCTCTGAAATAACATTTTCAGAACTTGCTATTCCTTCACTCTGCTCTATTTTTCTCCATGGCACCTAGAACTACTTAACTTTATATTATGTTTTTATTGTATTGTATTGTATTGTATTGTATTGTATTGTATTGTATTGTATTGTATTGATTTTGAGACAGCGTCTCACTCTGTTGCCCAGGCTGGAGTGCAGTGGTGTGATCTTAGCTTACTGCAGCCTCTACCTCCTGGGTTCAAGTGATTTTCCTGCCCTCAGCCTCCCGAGTAGCTGGGACTTACAGACACGTGCTACCATGCTTGGCTAATTTTTATATTTTTTGTAGAGGCAGGGTTTCACCATGTTAGCCAGGCTGGTCTCGAACTCCTGGCCTCAAGCGATCAGCCCACGTTGGCCTTCCAAAGTGCTGGGATTATGGGCGTGAGTCACCATGTCTGGCCTATTTATTTTATTTTTACCTATCTTTCCTGCTAGAATATACAGTCCTCAGGAGCATGGATTACATAGATCACAATGTGAATGGTGCCCTCTGGAGTCGTGAAGTGTCATCCTGCTTCGACAGGGGCCTTGTCTCTTCTCTTTATACATTTATCCCCATCAGTCAGAACACTACCCTGTGTTCAATACCCTGTGTTCACTTGGTCCTTGGTAAATATCTGACAATGAATAAGTGTTTAGAAAGAGGACATTGTATCTGATCAATCCTTTGTGGGGTGGGGGTGTCCAGTGTACTCTGAACAGTGAGAACAAGAGGATAACAAGAAATAATCATTTAACATTATCCTATTAAAGTATTGTATAATTGC
The DNA here is from genome assembly GCF_003255815.1 of Theropithecus gelada. Taxonomy (NCBI): domain Eukaryota; kingdom Metazoa; phylum Chordata; class Mammalia; order Primates; family Cercopithecidae; genus Theropithecus; species Theropithecus gelada. Next base: position 103,891,672 of record NC_037669.1, read on the forward strand.
TTAGAGTACGATTTATATGAATTCATGTTCTTACATTCTTTTTACTCTCAATTGCAATTTTAGGGATCAAAGGAAGCAGTTCCAGGTACTGGTAGAGAACAAGTTTTATGAATGGTTGATTAATACAGGACATCGCCAACAGCTGGATAGCCTTGTACCCCCTGCAGCAGGCTCCAAACAAGCGGCTGGATAAGGATCTTACATGCAAACACTGGTAGGCATTTCTACCACTTAAAACAGATTCTTTTGGGGAAATCTTTTAAGCATAATTAAAAAGGCACAGAATATTACATACTAAACATGCCCAAATTTTCTTCTACCACTCCTACCAGCATACACAGACCTTTGTGTACCCATATTTACCATATTTTATAGTGAGAAAACCAACCAAAATATTCAGATGGAGCCTGTAGAATTTGGGGCCAATATAATGGCCAAATTTTGTCTTTTTTTGCTTTTTGCCTGGCACAAGTTATATTGTCCAAAGATACCACATTCCCCCATACATAGTTTTGTTATTAACGACAGTCACCATGTTGTACGTTAGATCTCTTAAATGTATTCCTCCTATCTAACTGAAATTTTGTAACCAAAGATGTTGGATGTGGCATTGTTTGAAAAAACTGTAGACTAGAAACACCCCAAATGCAATGTATTTATATGCTAATTATATGCCTAACAATCTTTGAAAGAATATAAATAAATTATAAACAGTGTTTGTCTTTGAGGAATGAGATTGGGTGTCTAGGGTAGGAGAAAACTTCTTAAAAATTTTATTGAGATAAAATATTACCACATAACATTATGGGAAGTAAAATTCACCTTTTTAAAGTAAAGAATTCAGTAGTTTTTAAGTATATTCACAAGTTTGCTCAACTGTCACCACTAAAAATTCCAGAACATTTTCATCACCCTCAAAATAAAGCTCGTACACATTGTAGGCCACTCCTCATTCCTCCAACCCCCTGTATTTCCTCTTCCCCTTAGCCCTTGACAACCACTAATCTACTTTGTCTATTTTGAACATTTTATGTAAATGGAATCATGTGACATGTGACTTCTTATGTCTGGGTTCTTTCACTTAGCGTAGTATTTTCAAGATTGATCCATGTAGCCATGTATCAGTACTGCATTCTTTTTCATGGCCAGATAATATTCATTGTGTGAATCTACCATTTTGTTTATCTGTTCATCAGTTGATGGACATTTGGCTTGTTTTTACTTTTCAGCTGTTGTGAGTAATGCTCTGTGTACATTTGTGTACAAGTTTTTGTGTAGACATTTGTTTTTATTTCTCATGAGTATATACCTAGAAGTAGAATTGTGAGGAATATGTTTAACTTTTTAAGGAACTGCAGTTTTCCAAAGCTGTAAAAGTGTATTTTTTACTTTATATATTTACATTTCTTAAGGATGTATTTTTTTAAAGAATTTAACAATATTTATTCATAAATACTGAGAATTAAGAATTAGCAGTTTTGCTGAGCACAGTGCCCATGCCAGCGCTTTGGGAGGCTGAGGTGAGAGGATCTCTTGAGGCCAGCAGTTCAAGACCAGCCTGGGCAATATAATGAGACCCTGTCTCTACAAAAAATTTAAAAATTAGCTAAGCATGGTGGCACATGCCTGTAATCCCAGCTACTCTGGACACAGACTGGAGGATCCCTTGAGCCCAGAAGTTCAAGGCTGCAATGAGCTATGATTGCACCACTGTATTCCAGCCTGGGCAACAGAGTGAGACCCTATCTTTAAAAAAAAAAAAAAAAAAAAAAAAAAAAAAAAATTAGAAATCTGATGGAGATTATGCAAAAGGAATGTGAACTATAAGCGGGTAAAAATTTTTGTTTAATCTTCACTGCTTAACAATTTTTTTGTATTCATGTATGAATTTCTCTTTTATTATGATCTAACATTATACCTAGCAAAAAGGAATGTTACTAATCTTAAACTTTGTGTATTTTACATTCTAATCTATCGTTTGACCTTGATAATTTATGTGATTTTTTAAACATAGAGTTTTAAAATTATTTACATGAAGACAATAGAAAATTAAGTGATTAATATTATTTTTTCTTTGATCTTCAGGGCCCTGGAAATACAAGGATAAATGGAGGATGGTGCTCATCTTGAAACTAAATTGGGAAGGTGCTCTTGCGGCTTAAGAGACATTGGGACTTTTCTGTCCTTTTTTTTTTTTTTTTTTTTTAAGATAGTCTCGCTCTGTTGCCCAGCCTGGAGTGCAGTGGCGGGATCTCCGCTTACTGTAAGCTCCGCCTCCCGGGTTCAGGCCATTCTCCTGCCCCAGCTTCCTGAGTAGCTGGGACTACAGGCACCCGCCACCACACCCGGCTAATTTTTTTTGTATTTTTAGTAGCGACGAGGTTTCACTGTGTTAGCCAGGATGGTCTCGATTTCCTGACCTCGTGATCCACCCTCCTCGGCCTCCCAAAGTGTTGGGATTACAGGCATGAGCCACCACACCCAGCCTTCTGTCCTACTTAAGAACTTTGATTTCCGTTCCATATTCATTTATTACTGTGTAGGCTGAATTTTCACTAAACTTCTGACTTTTATATAAATGTATTGTTTATAGAACATCAGAAGACTTATCTTTGTGATGCCCAAATGAAAAAGTTGGTGAAGGTAGTACCATTGTATGTATGTTAATATTAAAGCAACTGAGTGTAGATTTGCAACTATAATATGTATCTTCATTTGTGTGATGAAAGAATTTTATTCTTTCTGGAGTTAAATAAGAGTTTTACAGTTCTTTGTAACTATTTAAAAGGAAATTGCTACTCCTTTTAAAAAATAATTGGAAAGAAAGTATGACTTGTTGGTATATAGATATAGCAGAAATAGTTTTATACTATATTTTAGTCCTTAAAGTATGGAACTTAATGAAATTGTGTAAAAAAATCTTGTCCTGCTTCAAATTTTCAATAAACAAACTCCAAAGAAGTATTTCCTATTTTTGTAAAAGATATAGCTTTACTTTTAATTTTAGAAAAGGTTTCTAGTGTTATTCCTCAAAATGTCAAGTAAAGTTTCCATTTGACTGGGAAAACCTTCTTTCAGATAAGTGAGTGAAATTGTCAAATTACCAAACGAGTGAAACGAATCAGATTGCTGATAAACATTGGTTCGTATGCTCTCTGGCCATTTAATTAGTAATTCTATCAAAAAAGTCTTTTGTATTTCTAAAGTAAAAATTAACCCTCAGAATGTTTAATTCTAATTGAAGTTTACATAGTTTTTATTTTAAGAAGAAATGTAAGAAGCAGACTATTACCGAATAAACACTGGAGTAACAGAAATATATTTTAGATATTGCTATTTGTTAATGAAATAAATGATACTCAGACACTTTTTTTAAAGTTTATAACATTCAGAAAACTAAGCATATAGCTTAATATTTTCTCAGTAATCTTTATATCAAGGCATATTTGCCATTTTCTGAATTGACCATAATACATCCCATTTATTAAGATATTTGTTGGATAGTTTTATTAATAGAAAGATGAGGAAGTTGGACTTTTGAGAATATACTTGATCAGTTAAAGTTAAAAATGGAGAAAAGTTAATTTGTTGTTGTTGTTGTTTTGTATTTACATAAGATGCAATCTCATTCCTAAAGTCAGAGGTGTATTAGGGCCAAAAAATGTTCTCCGAACAGGTTTGAATGTTATATTATGGGCAAAGAAGACCACCTAGCCGGTAGCAGGTTGTGTTTAGTTAGGTAACCCTTAGCAAATTCAGGAGTCCCAAGTCACTTTTCTACATACAGTGGCACCCTTCTTATGAATTAGAGCTCTTTTTCTAAAAAGAAATTGTGTTTTGAAAAAATTAAATAATAGTTGCAAGAATAAGTCAGTGAACTTTAACATACCCTTTATCTAGATTCGATTTGCCAGTTGTTAACATTTTGCTACATTCTCTTTACCACTCTCGACATGATAGTATTGTTTTATTTTTGCTCAACAATTTGAGAGTTAGGTTGCAGACATCTTGAACCTTTCTTCTAAATGATAGCATGCATGTCCTAGAAACAGACATTCTCCTACCTAGTCATGGTACAATGATCAAATTCAAGAAGTGAAACTTTGGTACAATAGCATTATCTAATTTACAGTCCATATTAAAATGTTTCTGATTGTCCCAGCAGTGTTCTTTATAGTGACTTTTTTCCCCAAACACAAGATCATGCATTGCATTTAGTTGTCATGTAAGTTTTGTTGCTTTTAGAACATGTCACTTCTGTCCAGAATTAGAGATAGTCTTCTGACTCTTACCTCTTACAAGCTTTGTTGAAGAAAAAGGACATTAGGAATTTCAAAGAGGCTGCTTCCTATTAAAAAAAAAAAGCAAAAAGGGACTCTTTTTTTTTAAATTTTTACAACTTTGTCTGGGTTTTGGTTTCTTGACTCAGCAAAGTCTATAATGCAGCAGGGCTTGGTAAGCATTAAAGGCGGTACTGAAGCTTTCCTTTATTTTATAATCCCAGTTGTTTTTTCTAGAAACCATCAATAGCGTCTAAATGACTGACTCAATTTTTGGATCCTGTTCTCATGACTAAGCAAATGTTTGACTGAAACCAGCCCATATAAATGTCACTGTGCCTCTAACTCTCTGTAGCCATTCCTGAATTTCTTTCAGCACTGGGCAAACCAGTCTGTGCACCAAAAATGTCTAAAACTGGGACCAAGGTAAGTAGTCATATTGATTTTTAGCCTACCCACTTTTCACCTAATGATACATTAAACACACAGAAAAGCTTTTGCTTTTTTGCCTAGAGGTGAGTATGATAGTGGTTAGAGAACTGGGATTGAGAGAGAAGATTAAGAAATGCTTATTATATTTTCTACTCTTAACAGAATTACCAAACATTATTAAGGGTTTATCTTTATGTACGGTGCTATGTTGAATACTAAACAGGTAAATAATTTATAAATATCACTATTATTTCTGCCTTCTAGCAACTAATATTCTATGCAACTGATATTCTCCATAGGAATAAGACATGCTAATGGGGATTATATGGAGAAGAAAACTTTTAATAATCAATTAAAATTTTGTTTTCTGAAATATAGCCTCAACCATTAGTGTTCTAAAAGGCCAAAGTGGATGGGCTAATCAGGTGAATAAACTCCTACATCTCTCCTTCATTCAAGCAATTATTTTTACTTGTTCCCCAAATAAAGTGCTCCCTTACAGTCAGAAAATTGCCTCTAAAGTATTTGACTCACGATTGCTGGATTGGAAATTATTCTCTCAGGTAGGGCTTTGGGAATGAGGGAATATGCCTTCATCTTCTTTTTAGCTCTTCCACTGATGAGACAAAACCGCTGCGTGATTTTTACCCCCAGCTATTCGAAAATTTTCAAACCCATTGAATCTTCAAAGAATGGGAAAGAAATGTTGAATGAATATTTGTTTATCTTTCACTTATATTTCTCCAGTTGTTGACATTTTGCCATATTTGGTCTCTCCTATCTCCATCTCTTTCTCTTTACTAAATCATTTGAAAATTAGTAGCAAACTTTATTATACTTTTGCCTTGAGTATTTAGGCATGTATCTCCTAAAAACTAGGGCATTTCCCTGTATAAACACTGTATCATTAGCGTGTCCCCAAGATTTACCATAAATACAATAGCTAATATTGAGACCATATTCAAATCTCCCCTGATTGTCCCCAGAAACGTGCTTCATGGTGGCCTTTTCCCCAATACAGGATCAAAAATGTGTATTGCACTTGGTTGTCATGTCTCTTTATTCTCTTCAATTTTTTTAGCCCCTACCCTTTTGTTGTTGTTGAGACACTGACATTTTTCAGAGCCTAGGTTAGTTGTCTTTTAGGAAGTCTTGCAATCTAGATTTGTCTAATTGTTTCCTCATGTTTAGATTCAGAATAAATATCTTTGCCAAGAAAGCTACATAGGCAATGTTGTATACTTCCTGTTGCATCATGTCAGAGGTACCTGTTAACTTGTTCTGTAATTTAGTGTCTTTAGTGCTCTGAGGTTCTTGAAAATATACCATGCAAATCCACTAAAAAAGAATTTTAAGTCCTTAAAGGAGGGATATCCATGTGTCTTGAGGTAAAGCTGTTATATAACCATCTTAGATGAAAACATCTGCTTTTAAAGATTTGCAGAGTAGTAATAGTGTACTCTTTTTTATTTATAGCTGAGTTGTTCATTTAGTTAAATAACTTTTGCTTGCTAGGGTAAAGGAGATAGTAAATTATTTCTTACTCTTTCTCATTGCTTCTTCCTTTCCGACTATCCTGCTAGCAGTTTAATCAGAGGAGTTATGGGCTTGGCAAAAGGAATAGATTTAACTAAGTATGTTTTCATTACCTCTGGGATACTCAAGACATTTTTCTCTCTGCTGTATTGGATTAGTAGGCCATTTTTCCACAAATAAACCTGATAATGATAGGAATTTTGTAACAATTTCTGAGAAAACTTTCTGCACATTTCTTAGCCTTCTCTACAAAATGTTTTGCCCAAGGGTCAAAACCTCTAAGCTGACAATAGCATGGATTTCATGGTTATTCTACAAATAGAAATTGAGCACAGCTCGGTGCAACATTCTGTGGCTCTGAGATATAGAAGGTCTCCCACTGAAAGGAGAGCTTAGTCTTGGAGCTCAGTAATGATTCCATAGCAACAGGATGAGGGCTTTGTTTCAACTGTTGGATGGTTGGCTGGTCTCCTGGGAGGGTGGACATCAGGTGACCTTATCAAGTGTCATGTATATTTTTACTTAGCAGATATTGATAATTAGTCAAGCAAATGTGCAGAAGGCAGTAAATGTGAGAAACTATGAAGTGAAATCAATGGTATTATTAACTTCATTTCCCGTAGGATATCTTTTGCAAAGGCTCTTCTTGGTGACTATTTGGTCAAAAACCAAAGGCAAATAGAACATATGAATTAAGGAGTTTAGAATCTATCCATTCTCAGATAAGTTATTTGACCTTCCTAAAGATCTCTCCACAGGTCACAAGGAAGGGCCCCTCAGGCTTAGGCCCAGCCTTGTTTCTTGTCCAAGAGAGTAAGCGCTGCCATGTTAAACGAAGCTAACTGTGCAGGCAGAAAGACAGCAAAGGAAAATAAAGTGAACAATAGATTACTCACCAGGAGTTTTGCACTGCAGCTCACCAGCTTGTCTGCAACTAACTTGTAACTAGGTAGTGACATTAGGCCAATCACTTAACTTCTTCATCTGTAAAAACTGTAGCAAAAGCTTATTGCCAATTGTGAGTCAGCTATTAAACTAAGTACTTTATCAACATCCCCTTGGACCCTCAGAACATACCATCTGCAAGAGACACTGTCATGCTGTTTTGCAAATGAAGAGCTGTAGAGAAAGGTTAATTGCTCTGTCCAAGGTCACATGGCAAGAAAGCAGTAGTACTGGAATTTTTTTTTTTTCTTCATCCATAAACTGAGGTGCCATGTATCTAAATCTATATACTGTGCTAAGATGGGAAGGGAACTGAAACACATAAAGAAATTTGGGCAGGGGGTAAAGGAGATGAAGTAGATGATTTAGGGGTGGGAAGGAAAAACGACCCTTTTAGGGAACAGGAAAGAGAATAGTTGAAATAAATGGGAAGGGAAGGGAAAGATTAAGGTGGAGGGAAATAATTATTAGTATATTAGTATCTAGATAGAAAGAAATACCCAGGGTAGAGGAGAATGAGGTTTTATGCCTTTTTGTGAGTCATTCTTGGTTTCTTCCTCTCCTCATTCCCTCCATCTAATTAGTCACCAAATCCTGAAGTTCTTTACTGGTTTCTCATCATCATTCACATTGGAGTTGCATTTTGGTTGGCCGTCATCATATCTCACCTGGCCCACAGCAGCCATCTGTTTCTAGACACACACTACTAAGTCCAACTCACTCATAATCACCAAAGGGATTCCAGCGTGGTTCTTGTGTCATTTTTCTGGCTTTATTTTCTAATACTTCACCACATGTTCAATATGTACTGGGTTTAATGAACTACTTATTGTCCCTATAATGGGCCATGTTCTTTCACTTCTTTATTCTTTTGAACATGTTTGTTCCTTTTCATTTGCCTCTGGAAAATACCTACTTATCCTTCAATCCTCAGCTCAAAGATCCTGTCAAGACAATACCTGGCTCTGCTCCTTTCATCTGAAATGACTCACATAATTTTCTCCCCTGAAGGCCATAAAGTAAATCAGCCACAAGGTGGCAGCATAATGCCAGGTAATTAACTGTTCAAAGCATGACACCTGTGATTTCAGTTTATAACCTAGCATTGATCTGAAATTCCATCTTAAAAAAAAAAAAAGATGAAAATATTGTGGAATTATTGAATAACAAGGGACAAGCTCTGTAGCCCATTTGTAGTTTTCATCATGGTTTTCAGGAACCGCTTGGTGAATCCTTGGGAGTTCCCAGGAACTCTGTCTCCTGTTTTAGCCAGAAAAGCTCTGAGAGTTGTTTTAAACCCTGGACTTCCAGTCTGCTGTAGTCTTCAAATAGGAAGCTGAAGCTCAGAGAGGTGGCTGGATGAAGATCGTAAGGCTAATCGTGGAGAGGGAGCTCTGTAGTCCAGACTTACTGTTTCTGGTTTCACAGGGCTGCATATTTTTCAGTGCCATCAGAGACTTACCCCAGGCATTGTGGTAGAAACTTGATAATTGGAGGCAAGGAGCATTCTTGCCTTATCATTTTGTTACTTTGCAACTACTCTGTTGGCAATAAACTAATAATAAAGAACATAATATGATATATTTTCATATATGAAATCTCTACATCCATCTAAAATAAGCTCTGTAAAGCTAAGGTTTATGTTTTATTTTTCTCTTTGTATCTTCCATATCACCTAGGAGTCATTCATCTTCATGAAACAATTATTGAAGTCAAGTGATGGGCAGAGAGGATTGATAGCTCAAATAAGGCTTGGAAAAAGTGTACTTGCCTTGGAAAAAGTGTACTAGGATTCTGGTGGGAGGCGTAGACATATAAATGGATAATTTATAATATAATGTGGTAAGTACAGAGAGCTATGGGAACATAAAGGAAGGAAAATGAACTTGAGTCTGAGACTGCTCGCTTCTCTTAGAGCCCTCTTCTGTTTTGCTTCATGTTCAGCTTTCAGGAAGTACTCATTTCTGTTGTCGACAACTGAAGTTGTCTGTCAGAAAGCAATGTTGTAAGGTGACATACAACTACATATTTTTCCTCAAAATTGAGGAGAAAGAAATTTCTAAAGTAGGCATTATATTCCTAATTTTTATCTGTGAATTAAGCCCCCCAACTCCTCAGCTCTTTCTCTGTTGGCCCTCTACTTCAGATTACCTTCTATGAAGACAAAAATTTTCAAGGCCGTCGCTATGACTGTGACTGCGACTGTGCAGATTTCCACACATACCTAAGTCGCTGCAACTCCATTAAAGTGGAAGGAGGCACCTGGGCTGTTTACGAAAGGCCCAACTTTGCTGGGTACATGTACATCTTACCCCAGGGAGAGTACCCTGAATACCAGCGTTGGATGGGCCTCAATGACCGCCTCAGCTCCTGCAGAGCTGTTCATCTGGTGAGTCTGGGGACTGTGCAGTCCCTGTCTTTCCCATACCCTCTGTCTGCTTTCTCTTGCTTTTAGGTGAAAATTTTCTTGCGTCTTTTCTACCTCTAAATGAGTAGCTGCTTGTTGGCTGCTGGGGCTTGAATAACATCTTAGAGCAGTTCATCACAAGAATGACTACACTAATTTCCAGGGTACTCTCTCTGCCTCTTGAGTGTTTTGAAGAATTAATTTTTTCTTATTGAAAGTTAGCTGTTTTAATCAGTACATGGTGAGATGGGAGTTCAGATCATCTAGCTTTCAAGGTGATAAGTTCTGAGCAATACTGTTCTCTAAATTCTTGACCTGCTGGTGATTTCCGTAATGGTTTCTGTTCATTTTCTCCTGTGTCTTTTCAGCCTAGTGGAGGCCAGTATAAGATTCAGATCTTTGAGAAAGGGGATTTTAATGGTCAGATGTATGAAACCACTGAAGATTGCCCTTCCATCATGGAGCAATTTCATATGCGAGAGATCCACTCCTGTAAGGTGCTGGAGGGTGTCTGGATTTTCTATGAGCTACCCAACTACCGTGGCAGGCAGTACCTCCTGGACAAGAAGGAGTACCGGAAGCCCATCGATTGGGGTGCAGTTTCCCCAGCTGTCCAGTCTTTCCGCCGCATTGTGGAGTAATGACATGAATGGGGCCATATTCTTCCTGAGGCCCAAATGCTGGCTGGCCTTGTGGTCCAAATAGGCATCATCAATAAAACAGTTGGCATGCATCCCACTGCTGACTATAACGCCTCTCCTTAAATGCTTCTAGGGACCAGCAATATAATGCTCGCCACAGTGGGCAGTTACACTAAGCAACACATCCACCAGATCACCGATCTAGATCTTTGTGCCAAACAAAATGAGTCTCATTAAAAGGTTAGAAAGTCATACTGCCATGTGGTGGTTCCTTTTGCTTATGTTTTGCATTAATTCGACAGGCACAGTAATAATGGCTACCATTTATTGAGTGCCTACATTATTTCATTTTCTCTTTACAACCCTGAGAGAGGTAGTTGGTCTGTATTTTATAAATAAGGAAACTGAGAGAAATTTAAAATTTGCCCAAATTCACCAGTTGGTGAATGGAGGAGCCAGGATTCAGCCCGGGCTACTTCTGCTCCCAAAATCATTGTTCTTCTTTCTAACACATGCATTCAACACGTTGGCTGGAGATCTGTGCATGTAGTGTCTGTAGAAGCCCCTGAAAAATTTTAAAGGTAGAAAAGAGAGGGTCCACTGATGTTCTAATTGAGGGAACAGAGTATCTATCAAGAACAACCAGTGAAAACAGGGTTATTATTTGAAAATGATGGAGCCATAAGCCATCTGAAGTCCTTGTTTAAGATCCAAAGACTGCTGTGTTAGTTACTTCTCAACCCTAAGTTTAGACTTTTTGTGTAAAGAAAGGACATATTAAAAATGTCCCTATGTTATAATAGTTGAAATGGGAGTTTTATTAAGTTTTACTTGCTTTGAGTAACCCCTGAGATTTTTTTTAATCTTGAAGAGGAGAATGATGAAGGAAACAGTATGACCAGGAGTATTTAGTGAGCATTCAGGTGAACCTGGGGATATGCGGAATGCACCCATCTGTAAACAAGATAGCAAAGCCCCTGTCATCTAGGAGCCTTCCCCAAAAGGACAAATTAGAATTGCTAAATTCCCTTTGGGTATACTCTGTAGTGTACAGTGCACAGTTGCCCCAAAATATGTTTATTCATATTATTATCTTCCCCTCCCTTTTGTCATTTTGTCTGTTTCAAGTGAGAGACTGAAAAAAAGTGGGTATAAGTAAGGGAGGGAAACATGACAAATGGAGAAGGAATGGGAAGCCATTTGCTGGGCTGCAGAGAGCTCTGGCCTGTGAGCTGACTGCAGCCATGAGCTCTCAATCTTGTCACCATACTATGAAGCTACCTTTCCTTATCTCCAAAACAAGGGAGTTGAGCCAAATGCTCTCTAGAGTCTCATCTAACACAAACATTCTCATTCCCCAGAGACCAGCAGGAGGACACTAAAAAACTAGCTGATGACCAAGGACTACTGACACTTAGTTTTAGAGGCACAATTTCCAGAAATGACCTCAGAGATCCACTGATTTTTTGCCAAAGAAATAGGCTGTGGTAACTGAGTTAGTATCAGTCTCTTTTCTCATATCAACTGCTTGCCATGTTCTTTGGTGAGTTGGTCACGGTCTGTTCAAAACAACTAGAAAAACAGCTCTGGCAGCAGGATAGGAAAACAAGAAGTGTCAGGATGACTAACCACAGTTACAGAGAAGTAGAAGATGACTTTTGACAGATAAAAGCAGGATTATTATTTTGGAGTGTTGCATGCCTCCTGGTTCATGCCTTGGTCTAGAAAGAGATGGCTATCATTTTCTCCAGCTGCAGACACACCAATCAACTTTAGGCTTAAAAGGAATTTGACTAACAATTGATATTAGAGCTCAAAAACACTTTATATCCTTATCTGTCAGTCAGTCCGAGCTCTTTTGGTAGAACATTCGGCTGTTAGGACAAGAAGCCGGTGTCTTACCTGCCACCCACACCCAGAACAGCACCTGATAATTCAGTTATCTCCCCCTACCTTTCATTGTTTTATCGCTCTGAAATGGGGGATCTCAATAAAATAAAGCAAGGACACCCTTAAACCATTTTGGCCCTATTTCCATCACAAGAATTTCTCTAAGACAAGTCTGAATATTCCCATATATGGAGCTCACTGTCTCAAAACAAAATATCAAAGGCTTCCATCTAGAACTTCCAAGTATTGGGATAGAAAAATAAATATAGTATAGATATGTCCCGTGTAATATTTGTAAAATTTGTCTGAAATTCAAATTTAACTGTATTCTATATTTTTATTTGCTAAATCCAACAACCCTACTTCAAGGACAAGGCAAGTTACACGTGGGGCTAAGAGCAGAAAGTGGTGCAAGCTGTGAAAACGAGCACATTCCCCAATAGAAGGACATTTAAATACATTTAAAAAAAAAAAATCACTGCACACCAACAAAATACATCTGTATCTGAATGTGGCTTGTGGACCACCAGTTTCCAATCTTGGCTTGTAGGACAGCTCTGAATATCAGAAATTGTTTCTGGGATTGAGCCAAAATCTGATCCCTGAAGCTTTCAACCTGCAATCCTAGTTTTCAGCCACAGGATAGCTCTTTAGGTATATAAAGATGCCTCCAGTTTGCTTCTATGGTGGCATTTCTACACTGAGCAATGTCTATTTCTTTCATCCTTTCTTTCTTGATGTGTGGGCTCCCAGACTCGTCACCATCCTGGTGCCTCTCCTCATGCTAATGGTCATTTCTCTCTCCCCACTGTCATAGCTGTATGTAGTCTGACCAGTGCAGACTACAGCTGGAAGATTATGTTCAGTTCTTTCATCTTTTTTCTCTGATTTATACTGTTCTTAACTAAGCTCAGCTCTCCCTGTGGCCCAGCCCTGATATGGATGACTGGCTACCTTTCCCTAAGAGCCAACTCTCCAGTCAAAGGGCTAAAGAGTTCTCTTCCTCTTTTGGTAGTTAGACAGAAATGGATTCAAATTCCACCACTTCCATATGTTAGCTCTAAGTCACATAATCTAACATGTATGTATATCCTCAATTTTCTGTGAAACTAACATAACACCTAATTTGTGGGCATTAAAATGAGATGGTATGTGAAAAATACATAGCATATAGAGTTAATTCTCATTATTTTCTGTAGTTTTACTCCATAAAAATACCCCAAACACTGAATTGCAAATACTGAACTATTGCTCTTAGATAAAATACTAGGTTAAGTTCCTGTAAGCCTCTGGTCACATTTTTGTCAACTGATCAATATATAAACTTTTTTCATATGTGTTTCTGTTTAAAGACTCTGGAATATATGTTGTTGATTTATTAACATGGAACTCAGGGCCAGCAGCACTGTAAGTGCTGCCTGAAGAAAGAGGATCTAACAGGTATCTCAGTAAGGCACATTGCAGCCTTCTCAGGCTTAGGAACACTAGACAGCCCTTCAGCACTACATTTGGGGATGTTTTCAACAGTGACATTACCAATAAAGAACAATGCAATGTGGAAAGCATGGCACTAAATAGGCTGAAAGGAGACTTGTTTACAGTATGAGCGCTGAAACGAGAAGGGGGAGCATTTGTTCAACCTTAACTGGGAATATGCTCATTGGATGACTCAGATTTTTCACTGCTCTGCTCATATCCATAAATGATCACAAGAGTGCCACAATTAGTGATTTTTGCGATTACAATGAAATTGGAGGGAGTGGGTGAATTTGCAAGTATGGAATCTATGTTATAATGAGGGTCACCAGCTCTTTACCACCATGGTTGCCATATTAGTATTGTTTCTGAGCACTAAAGTACTTCTATTATCAGATTTTATGTGTGTGTGTGTGTCTGTGTGTTTTAACTTGTCTAGCTTTTTAAATGCCTGTTTCTATCCCCTAGTTGTTTTCAGAAAAGCATCTCTGCATTTTTGGCAGATACCCCATAATTGGGAAGAAATATATCAGAATGGTCCAACCCATCCTACTACCTTGAAAAAGAGCCATATTTTTGTTATCATAGGAGTTTAGCCTTTTCTTAGGTCTCCCATAAGCTTCTCCCTTGGTTAGCTCCCAGCAATTTCCACAGCCAGCAGAATAGTCCCTAGAGTTCACACAAGTCCCCTTTATTTTTGTCTCTCTTTTCTGAGGTTCCTCAGGAGACAGAGGGTAGCTAATCACTGAGCTTTGGGTGACCAGCTTCTGACACACACAGGAGTCCCTCATGGGTGTGACTTCAGTGTAAGGGAAACCTTTCTGTCCACAGATACCTCACACCTTTACCTCTTCCTTCAAGCCTCAAACTTCAAAGTCAGGCAATTTTAGAACAGGAGAGGCTGGGGCTTCCCCATATACTGTAAAAACAGTGAGATGGGGCTTACTAACCCTAGTTTACAGATGAGGAACTGGGGCTCAAAGAGGCTAAACAACTTGTCTGAGGTCATTGGTTCCAAAGCTCTCATTCTTTCCATGGTACCATGCAACTTCTGCTTCTCAACTCTCAAGACAGAACCATGGTAACTTGTCTATCATAGAATGAGCTATTTCTTTTTAAATAACTTTATTGAGATATAATTCACATGTCATAAATCCACCTGTTTAAAGCATACAATGCAGTGGTTTTTAGTATCCTTACGATAGAGTGTGTGTGCAATCATGACCACAGGCAATTTTAGAACATATTCCTCACCTTGAAAAGAAACCCAGTATCCTTTAGGGATCACTGTCTTATCTATCTCTCCAACCCCTCAGTCCTGAAGAACTACTTTCTGTAGATTTCTGAATCTATTTTCTATGTGTATGTATTTGCCTATTCTGGACCTTTTATGTAAATGAAATGATAAAACACATGGTCTTTTGTGACTGGCTGCTTTCACTTAGCAAAGTGTTTCCAAGGTTCACAGATACTGTGGCTTATGTTGTTGCTTCCTTCCTTTTTGTGACTAAATAATATTCCATTGTATGGAAATTACACATTTTGTTTATCCATTTATCAGTAGATAGACATTTGAGCTGTTTTCACCTTTTGGCTATTTTGATTTTTTTTTTTTTTAAACAGAGACAGGGCCCACTCTTTTGCCCAGGCTGGAGTGCAGTGGCATGATCATGGCACACTGCAGCCTTGAAATCCTGGACTCAAGCAATCCTCCTGTGTTGGCCTCCCAAAGTGTTGGGATTACAGGCATGAGCCACTGTGCCCGGACTGTGTATAAGTTTTTATGTGAACATGTATTGTCATTTCTCTTGGGTATAACCTAGGAGTATAATTGCTGGGCATCTGAGCTATTTCTTAAATGCTGGAAACATGCAGGGCCTTGAAGCCAATACAGACCTAGGTCGAATTCTACCTCTCCCACTTTCTAGTTGCAGGATTTGAGCAAACACACTTCTCTTAGTCTTAGATTTTTCATATGTAAAATAGAGGTAGTTATAACTACTTCGCAGCATTAGATGAGATAATAAGAGAAAAATTCTTAGCCCAGTGAATGACCCAAAGGAGCAGGTACCGAATAAAGGCAGCTGTTCTAAAAGATGGAATCTCTGGAAGGAGGAGACTTAAGAGGAGTCCCTCGTGGTAAACAGATTGGGAACCAGAGGGATGTTTGTCTCTCCAACCCCACTCTGCTTTAATAATCAATGATTTTATGAGATCATTTCTGGGAGGAAGTGCAGAGGAGGGGGTTGGGGAGGGGGTTGGGGAGGGGAGGGGAGGTAGTAGTAGGGAGTACAGGAGAGCCAGAGAGCTCTGTACAGCTGAGGGGGGTAGCTGATTGCACAGAAAGGGGAAGTTAATCTCACTCTATTTCTGCCAGGCCTGTGCTGCCCACTTGGTCTTCTCTTATCTCAGCTAAATGATCTCATTTCCTTTCACTTTAGTCCTGTTTCCCCAGCACCAGTGTGCCCCTTTGCGAGTCTCAGCACCCTGGTTGAGTGGTTCTGGAATTGATTAGCTTTCAGAGGAAATCCTGCCAGCACTTTGCCTTCTGGGACACAGCAGACAGAGATTTATTCCTATTGTTCATGCCCCACCCCGCTGAACAGGCCACATTAGCCTGTCCATTGAACCATGGGGCCAGAACAATGGTGGGGCCTGGCTGTAGTGCTGACCTCCACAATTTCTGGGTACACAATGGATGGTTTGCTTGAGCTCACAGTGAACCCGGTGACCCTAGCTAGGCTAGTACTCCAGGATCCAGCACTCAGGACAGAAAGATGAATCTTTAGACTGTGTTTCTGTGAGCAGGAGGAGAGGAAAGGATGAAAGAAGGGGGAAGAGGGTTGCCTGCAAGTTAGTTATAAATTAGAACCACTCACAAGCTTTTGGGGCCTCCCTAAAGGCCAGAGGTCCTAGCATTTGTGAGAGAGTCACTTTTACCTGCCACATTCACTGTGTCTTGCAACCACTTAAGCAGCAGCTCATATTTGCACATAGTATTTAAGAGTTTGTAAGGCTCTTTGACATACGATACCTCATTTGACCCTCACCATGGTTATGTGAGAAACAGGAGATAGTTATCATTATTCCCATCTTACTCATGAATAAATTGAATGAGAAGAGGTTCTGTGACTTTCATGTGGATTACAGACTTTCTATGCCGCCATATTTAAGACCAGCCTGTTGGTGTGATGTGGGGGGTCATGCCAAAAGTCTTCTCTGTGATGTGACAAGTTCAAGAAAGCCATTTTCCTCATTTTTGTCACAAGTCTAAGGCATGCTTTCAGTGTAAGTGGACCCTATGGTTTCAAGTAACGTTAGTGAAATACAAGTGGGAAGAAGAGTGCTAGAGTTGGGGGGAAGTGTGAATGTCTGTGAGTATGTACCCGAAAGACAAATAGAAATGTATTTATCCAGAAAATGTGGCACATATACACCATGGAATACTATGCGGTCATAGAAAAGAATGAGTTTATGTCCTTTGCAGGAACACAGATGCAGCTAGAAGCCATCATTCTCAGCAAACTAACACAGAAACAGAAAACCAAACACCACATGTTCTCACTCATAAGTGAGAGCTGAACAATGAAAACACATAAACACAGGGAGGGGAACATCACACACTGGGGCCTGTCATGGGGTGGGGGGGCAAGCAGAGGGAGAGCATTAGGACAAATACCTAATACATATGAGGCTTAAAACCTAGATGACAGGTTGATGGGTGCAGCAAACCACCATGGCACATGTATACCTATGTAACAAACCTGCACATTCTGCATATGTATCTCAGAACTTAAAGTTAGATTAAAAAAAAAAAATGTATTTATCCATGGTTTCGCTGATCTTTTGCCCTTCTGCCCTCCATTTCTCTGGTTTCTGTCTGGGTCCTGCCATAATGGAAGGATGAATTTGGCAGATCTGCAGAGCACAATGGAGGCTCAGGTCATACTCTTCAGTTGCCTTTCCTTTTAAGCAAATCTAATCATGAAAAATTTCAAATTTGTACAACCAGTAGATCGGGGAAATATTCACTTTAAAATGACCATGGGACTGTTTTAAAAATGTACACTCAAAATTTCAACAAAAATTCAGTGTTCATAGAATGTCTGTTATCAAATAGTTGTGTGTTAAATGAGAGAAAAATCCATAGGATGTTAAAAGTTGACCTATGCCCAGACTTACTAAAGCAGATTCTCTCAGTCAGTGACATTCTCACACTGTCATTAGGCCCTGGGAAGAGGAGCCCTTCCCTGTCTTGGGGAGGTTCCTACATATCTCAAACTCTACAATAAAAAACATTTTCTGTCTTTCCTGTCTAAATCTCTCTGTCTCTCTCTGTCTGGTTTGGTAACCAGTTGGGTGAAGGGAAATTATGGGAGAGGGCAATGGGCTGGAATAGACCCTGTAGACTAGGGGATACGGATCTGAATTCTCAAGTAGGGAGGTGGGTGAAAGAAGAAAATCACAGTCTCTTCTCTGGGAAACCAGAGAAAGAGGGTCTGATTGATTGATCAATTGCTTACTAATTACTTATTTGAAAGGTTTGCTTTATTAAGGTATCATTTGCAAACTATAAAATTCACCCTTTTTAAGTGTTTGGTTTGCTGACTTTTGACAAATGCATACAATTGGCTAACTACCAACACAATCAAAATATAGGACATTTTCATCACCCAGTTAAACTCCCTATGTCCCTTTGCAGTTAATCTCTGTCCCTGCCCCCTCACTTCCTGCTGTGGAATCACTGATCTGTTTCTTCTCCCTATAGCTTGCCTTTAATATCATGTAAATGGAATCATGCAGTATGTAGACTTCTGTGTCTAACTTCTTTCATTTAGAATAATGCTCTTTAGATACATCTATGTTGTTGCATGCATAGTGGTTTGTTCTTTTTAATTAGAGTATTATTCTACTGTATGTATGGATGTATCCCATTGTTTTCATTTCATTTCTTTTCTTTTTTTTTTTTTTTTTGAGACAGAGTTTCACTCTTGTTGCCCAGGCTGGAGTATGATGGCATGATCTTGGCTCACTGCAACCTCTGCCTCCTGGGTTCAAGCAGTTCTCCTGCTTCAGCCTCCCAAGTAGCTGAGACTACAGGCATGCGTCACCATGCCAGGCTAATTTTGTATTTTTAGTAGAGACAGGGTTTCTCCATGTTGGTCAGGTCAGTCCCATTATATTTTACCATTCACTGGTTAAAGGACATTGAATTGTTTCCAGAAAGGCTACTATTGTTTATAGTTGCTTCAAACCACCCAAAGTGGGTATATAGCCAGGCTAGTTTCCCCAAGATAACTGTCCTCTTTCCCCTCTCTCTACTCCAGTGATGGAGTTTTGGCAGGTGCTTAGAAATACCTGGAAATCCTGAGTTGAGAAAATGACAAGTGAAACCCATCTGCCTTGGCTTCCTGGGGATCTTGATTGTGTTAGTTTCTATCCTGGGTTCAGAAGGTCATCAGCTGGGAGTCCTGGACCCATGTCCAGCTTTAGCCCCATCTTGTCCCAGCTGATCTGAGCTACTCCCAGGTTCACAGGTGGCAGGGGTGGCCTAGGCTCCTTTAGCCTCTGGGTTGCAAGTTAGGAATGCAGGCTGGCACTGGAAATAGCTTAAGGTACAGATTCTAAATGTTTAGACATCGCGTATGTGGGCCTCCATTTGTATTCTTGCTCCAGGTCTGCAAATGTTAGAGAGGACCTGTTCCTGGCTGTAACTAGGGAGGACATCTCACAGTTTCTTCCTACACTCCTGTAACCAAATTACTCCATCAGGCACCAGTGGCCCTCTGGTGGTTCAGAGGAATAAATTCTTTACTAGAAGTACCTGCTTTGCTCCCAGGGTGTAGCTTCTGTGCTGGGAGAATCTTACCTCATTATTCCATCTGGTCCCCTGACTGACAGCAGCTGTCAGGACAGGAGAAAACAACCCGTGCTTGGCAGTCCTCCTCTATGTCCCCAGTCAGCTTCCTCACCCACTCTCAGCAGCAGCTGCTTCCTCCTCACTCTCCCTAAGTTCCCCCCATCACACAGCCTGGCCTCCACAGATACCTCCACCTTCTACTTAGTAGAGAAAAGAAAGACGTTTGTTCAACTTCCTCCCACTCCAGCACATTTCTTCCTGTCTCGAATATATCAGGGTTCCCTGATATTTTGTTCTTGGTCCTCTTCACGCTTGACTCTCTCATGGATTTAGCTTTCCTCTCTTCCTACATATGACTTCCAAATCTACCTCTCCTGACTCACTCTCTCTTAGCTTCAAAATCCAGCCATCATCCTATCCTCTCTTCTCTCATATCCAGCTGGTTAGAAAAATCCTGTCCAATCCACCCTCTGCGGATTTCTCAAAGCCATCCTCCATCCTCTGCTTCTCTGCCTTGTGCCTCTGCACACTTCCTTGGCACGTCCTCCCACAGGTCTCACAGCCTTCTCTGTCACTCCTCAAAAATCAAGAACCTCACTGCCTTCAGAGCATTCTTTCTACAACTCAGTGATGAGTGTGTCAAATCTTTAATTTAAACCCTCTAATCCTCTGGGTTCCAAGTGTTTGCCAAACAAAATCCCAACTTCCTGGACCATGATATATGTCCTTCATGATACAGTACACAGAGGCATCCAGCAGGCATGAAGGGTGATATGGTTTGGCTGTGTCCTCGCCCAAATCTCATCTTGAATTCCCATGTGTTGTGGGAGGGACCCGGTGGGAGGTAATTGAATCATGGAGGTGGGTCTTTCCCATGCTGTTCTCCTGATAGTGAGTAAGTCTCGTGAGATCTGATGGTTATTATAAGGGAGAGTTTTCCTGCACAAACTCTCTTTCTTTGCTTGATACTATCCATGTAAGACTTGACTTGCTCCTCCTTGCCTTCTGCCATGATTGTGAGGCTTCCCCAGCCACATGGAACTGTAAGTCCAATCAAACCTTTCTTTTGTAAATTGCGCAGTCTCGGGTATGTCATTATCAGTAGCATGAAAATGGACTAATGCAAGGGGGCTGCAGTGCTGCTGGAGGAAGGGGCTTGGGAAAGCCTAAGGCCTGCAGAGGGGCCCTTAATTCCACCTGGCGCAAGGGTTCATAGCTCTCCACTCCCCCAGGACCCTGACTCCCACCTCCAATCTAATATGCTTGCAGTGAATCACTGGTAATTTTTCAAGGGTGTCATGCTGTTTTCCACTGGGAATAACCCTCCCTATGTTTTTTTTTTTTTTTTTTTCTGTGAGTCTTCTCCCTATTGCTCTTAACAGCTTAGATGTCCTCTCAGGGGCTTCTCTGACAACATACCTCTCTTCGGTGCTCCTGTGACACTCCAACTTCACCGCATCTCAGTCCTTAGTATCCAGAGTAGTGATTTCTCATCTCCCTTAGATTGTGAGCTCCTTGAGGTCAAAAACTGTGTCTTTTGCCCACATATCACCAGGGTAGATGTTTGTTGTTAAATGCGCATTTATCATGCACTTACTATGTGTCAGGCTATTTGTGTACTGTTACCAGTACTGATACATCAAGAATTAAAAGAAATAAGAGTCCTCTTGAAGATGTAAATGTATCAAGTATCCTTATCAAGGATATAGCAGAGATCCTCAAAGTCATCTTAACAAGACAGATAGGCTCCCCATCCTTCCAGTTTAACTGTATCCTGATTGGAAGCAAAAAATGTCTTATATGCAGAAACAAGTCAAAAAACAGGAGGCCCATGGCCAGCCACAGAATATAAGAAAAGTTGAGTCCCGGGGACTAAGGTTGGATGAGTAGGTGAGTATGTCCAGGTGTTGTTCCCGAAAGAGGAAGCCTGGGCTAGTGCCTTTAGATGTCGCTGTCCCTTGGGCAGGAGCAAGCAGGACCCTCACCTACTGCTGGTGGATTCAAGCGTCTAGCTGTCAGACACTTGAATCCTCTAACATCCCTCATCCTGCTCCATGTTTCTCAGGCAAACCTCTGATTCTGACTTGGCTTTCAAGTAATGTGACTGCTATTAGTCATAAGGGCTCGTTTCCTATGATAGTTATTACTCATTGTAAATTACCAAGCTGGATGCACCCACCCATCTTCACTGTGCTGACAGAAGCTGATTTCTGGACTCAGGCTAGGTGAGTCTTGTGAAATGTGAACGCAGATCTTTTGCCCACTTTAAATTCAGATTATTAGATTTTTTTCTTATTGAGTTGTTTGAGTTCCTTATATATTCTGGTTATTAATCCCTTGTCAGATGGGTAGTTTGCAAATATATTCTCCCATTCTGTGGGTTGTCTCTTTACTTTCTTGATTGTTTCCTTTTGTCAAGACTCATAAGCCCATTCAATTTTTGCAGCAATTCTCAGCCAATGCATGGGGATGGCCAGAAATGCTGGGAAGTTAATGCTCCTGGGATCATTCCTGACCAATGATGGGTGGAAGTAGGAAGACAATATGCCTATTTCTTCACCCCCCAGGTGGAAAACGCTGAGGCATGTTCCACACTGTCTCACAGAGATCCACAGTGGAGCTGAGCTCCACAGAGTGGTCACCTGCTCCATGCAAACTTTCATTGGTTTTCTTCTCATTCCTGTCTCACTCTCCCACTCTCTGACCAGGGCTTCCTGGGGTCACCTCCCAAATACCTTACCTCTACTCAAATCTTTATTTTTGGTTTTAGTGGAACACAGCCTAACACATCCGGTAAGCTCAGAGAGATGAAGTAATGGCCCAGGATCACAAGTCACAAGTGACAGAGCCAGATTCAAACAAGCTCTGCCCATTTAGCCCCCACTGCCTTACCATGTGTGACTCTTTTGCTTTTCTCTCCAGTTTTGTGCCACAGATGGGGGTCATGCGCTTCCACCTACGTCTGGTTCCAGCTGCTGCTTTAATTCAGTACTTGCCTGCCAATGCTGCTGCTGGCAACTCCTACTAGCAAAGGGAACCCCCCCACATCGTGGGCAGCCAGGCAGAGCTGGGTTCTTCAGATGTTTCCATCAGCTCGGTAGAGTTGGTACCCATGTGGCTGGCTTATTTCTGGTGGACAGAGTTTCATTTTCTGCATTTGTACAGATACTGGCATCGAGCTCCCTCTTTTTAAATAAAAAGCTGATATTTTAATACACTTAAATGTGATTTTTAAAAAATCACCAAAGGCGGATGATAGCAAGAGTTGCAAAATCCCCAGGGTGCTATTAGCAATTTGGCTCTGACAGGAATCTTACTAGCACTGTAGAAGCAGTGTCATTATGATTAAGACATTGTAACTGTAGAAACTTAGAAATGTGAACTTCAGCAAATATCCCACGGGAGCTGGTTATATACATAAGTTTCCATCGGCTCCCCCTTGTAACTAAAGTTCTAATCTGGTTACAAGGAACACCAAAAGGTTTGCTAGGATCATTGACTGTTTGAGCTGCTGGGCACATGAGACCATCTGGTCCATCGACCTGCCTTGGAGATAGGAAACGGCTAGAGAGAATGTGTGACTGGCCACAAAGTTCAAAGTGCAAAGCCAGGAGTAGGACGCAGGTCTTTCCCCACCCAGACCAGTTCTCTCTCTCTTATGTCATGCTGACTCTGTGCTCCTATCTCGGAGCCTCAATTTTCCCCTTCTGTAAAATGAGAATTAAAATAATTCCTAGATTTTAGAGTTGTGAGGATTAAATCAGATAGTTTAGATGAGTTGCCTTGTAAACTGCAGGTGCCATGCAAATGGAGGGAGGTGGCGGGGCAGAGCAGAAGGAGTGTGCTTTTTAGAGACAGATCTGCTGGGAATCCCTGCCCACCTGCTTATCTGAGCCCTAGTTTCTATAAAACGGGGTGGTCCCATCTCCTGCATGAAGTTATTATGGGATACAAATGAGATATTTTATGTAAAATTCCTGGCAAAAAGTACAATTTCTCTCTTTTTCATATGCTACCCATTATTTTGAAGGCGGCACTAAAGTTGGACATTTGGTAGTATTTCTGGAAATAGAAGAATGCTTATTGTAAAAGAATTGGCCCAAATGAAATGTATAGGGTCTTTTCTTTTCTAAGCCTGCCTATCTTTTTCCAAAGGTGTCAGTGAAATCAGCAAATGGAAAAAGCAGAAATGACATCCCATGAGGTTGACAGGGTGTCAAGAGACGGTCAGAAAGGAAAACCTGTTGCTCCAGTGTTTAAAGCAAAAGAGCTGAGCTGTTTGTGGGAGCCTTATTTACTTATGTAAAGAAAATACTCCAGGTTTGCCATATTTACAACCAGAAGCAGATTAGCTTGGCAGGGATGCTGTGTAAAAGCAAGGCTTCACTTCATTCCTTCGAAGGTGAGGGAGCAGGTACCACTAGTCCTGTGTCCAGCCCTCCCCTTCTGTTGTAAGAGTGCGGTACTAGGAAGATACTCTTGACCAGATTTCAGATTCTTTCCAACTCATTTTTAGACTCAAGGGGTTCTGCTTTTCCTTTCTTCTTTTTCTTTTCTTTTCTTTTTTTTTTTTTTTTTTTTTTTTTGAGATGGAGTCTCTCTCTGTCACCCAAGCTGGAGTGCAGTGGTGTGATCTCAGCTCACTGCAACCTCCACCTCCCGGGTTCAAGTGATTCTCCTGCCTCAGCCTCCTGAGTCACTGGGATTACAGGCATGCACCACCACGCTTGGCTAATTTTGGTATTTTTGGTAGAGACGGGGTTTCACCATGTTGGTCAGGCTGGTCTCGAACTCCTGACCTTGTGATCCACCTGCCTCAGCCTCCCAAGGTGCTGGGATTACAGTCAGGAGCCACTGCGCCCGGCTTTATTTTCTTTTTTAAAGGTAGGATACCTGTATAAAAAATGCACACAAGGCCAGGCACAGTGGCTCACGCCTGTAATCCCAGCATTTTAGAAGGCCAAGGCGGGTGGATCACCTGGGGTCAGGAGTTCAAGACCAGCCTGGGCAACATGGTGAAACCCCATCTCTACCAAAGATACAAAAATTAGCTGGGTGTGGTGGTATACGCCTATAATCCGAGCTACTTGGGAGGCTAAGGCACGAGAATGGCTGGAACCCAGGAGGCAGAGGTTGCAGTGAGCAGAAATAGTGCCACTGCATGCCAGCCTGGGTGACAAAGCGAGAGTCCGTCTCAAAAAATAAAATAAAATAAAAAATGCACACAATATAGAATGGTACTCAGTCTCCTTCTCATCCCTCTTCTACCCCTCATCCTGCCTGCCCCCTAACAGGTGCCCAGGAATGCTATTTTCTCATGTGTTTCTTCAAGGACATTCCTTTCATGCAGTTCCATGGACTCATTCAATAAATACTTATTGAGTGCCTGTTCAAGGCATTGGGGATAGAGCAGTAAGTGGAAAAGTTGAGAATGTCTGCCCTCCAGGAGTTACATTCAAGCACTCAAGTGGTGCTGCCATTCTTACATGCTTGTATATGCATTTTATGGCCATGTCTACCCTATTTCAGCACATCAATCATTACTGATTGTACACTGTACCTTGCTTTTTTCATTTTCTCACACATCTAGGAGATTAATAAAGGCCATGTTTAAACCTAGCCCGGAGGTTCTTTGTTTGGGTCACTGGACTCACAGACATCAGCAGCAGCCAGAAGGAAGGCAAAGTCCACAAATAACTCTTGATCAGACAGAGGTGGGAACAAAGGGCTAGCATTACAAAGCCGTCTCTTTTTAGGGCAGCTTTGGTAATCAGGTCCAGATTCCAGCAGGAGATTTAGTGCTGAATTAGTTAGGATTCTTTATGAAACCCAGCTTAAAGTGGCTTAAGCAAGAAAGAGAATACATGGGCTCTCCAAGCCAATGCGGACACAAGGGCAGCCCTAGGGTAGACAGAGGAGCCAAAGGAACTGGCTTGAGGGCACAAGGTTCCCCCGACTCTCCATCTGTCTCACGTCTCTGCTTCTCTCTGCTTCAGTGGGCAGGGTGCTGCTCTGTTCCCCAGCAAGCTGATCTTTTCGTTTTGTGGGGAATTGGCCCTTCACATCAGGCAACCACTCCTATTGGCCAGGACAGGGTAATGTGCTCACCTTTTTGTCCAGTGGGATGGAGTCTGTTACTAGGAGAAAGAAGATGGGAAAGTCCTTTCAATAGACAGCAACAATGATTAAATCCCTGTTTAATGCATATCTGGACTATATTCCTATTAGTCTAATGTATCTTGCACAAAATAGCATGCTTAAAACTTAAATTACAATTAAAATTTCCAGAAGCACTTTTGACAACTTTATACAACTTGTCTGCATTTTGCTGCACAGACATGTTATTCTTTTGTTGGTTCATTGGCTCATGGATTCATCCAACACTAATAAAGCACCTACGATATGCCAAGCACTGTATGACATGCCAAGCACTGTGCTAGGCTGCTGAAGATACCTGGCTCCTAGTCAGGAAAGAAACTCAGTCCTTGCCACAAAGGCATGGGGAAAATAAATGGGCAAATGGCTCCTTAGATCATAGCCACACATGGGATAATGTACAGCAGAACTGTGCACAAAACACAGTGGGAAGAGAGGCACTAGCATCTCACTCTGCCTGGAGAAGACTTCATTCAGAATGGGGAGGTGCACACAACAGAATCTTAGAAAGGTGGGTGAAGGAGCCTGAGATATTTATTAGGACTCTTTGGAGGATGACAAATAGAAAGCAAATTTAACTAACTTAAGTTAAAAGTTAGTTAACTCGCTGAGCCTGGTGGCTCACGCTTGTAATCCCAACACTTTGGGAGGCTGAGGATGGCGGATCACGAGGTCAAGAGATTGAGACCATCCCGGCCAACATGGTGAAACCTCGTCTCTACTGAAAATACAAAACATTAGCTGGGCGTGGTGGCGCACGCCTGTCGTCCCAGCTACTCAGTAGGCTGAGGCAGGAGAATCGCTTGAACCTAGGGGGTGGAGGTTTCAGTGAGACGAGATGGCGCCATTGCACTCCAGTCTGGCGAGAGAGCAAGGCTCAGTCTGGAAAAAGAAAAAAAGTTAACTTTAACTAATGAGATTACAGCTGGGTTTGGGAAATTCCAGAATCAGTCCCTGGAGGAGCAAAAGTACCCAGGCAGCAGCCTTCTCTTCGTCTTTTGTCTCTACTGTGCCTCTGTTTCTCTCTTTCCCTAATTGCCTCCCCATATGGGCTTTCTTTCCTCTTCAGTCCTCAAGCAGGAGCATGGTCTACTGGAAATGGAATAAGGGGCTGGAGGGGACACCTAATGGGAGAACAGAACGGAGAGCTGGACAAAGGCTGGATGGAAAAGGGCAGAGTTGCAAGTCGAGGACTCCTGCACTGGCCCCGGACCCTCATGGAGGCCAGGTCATTGAGCCCTTCCAGGAGGCAGAATGGAGTTGGCAGGCCACACAGTGCAATTTGTCACAGCAAAGGGAGGACTACAGATTTCCAAAGGAAAAGAAAAAGAAAAGATGCCTGACCTCAAAGAGTGAGGAACATTCCAGCTGCAGAGGCCTCCTGACAGAAGAACTGTCCCAGAGCGCCAAGCGAGGGGGCATGGCCTTTCACCAGAAGAGGGAATAGGAGCAGGAGGTATTCCTCCCTTTGCACAGCACCTGCTCATCACAAGCCAGTGAGTTTTGCTCAGAGTGCAATGCAACCAAAAAAGAAGAAAGTCCTTTCAGTTTGAGTTTCATACTCACACAGCCTTGTTTTCCCAGAAGCCCAGGCCCCAGGGACTCCGGAGTCAAAGTTACTGGTAAGAGTTACCTCAGCCGTCCTCCAGGGCTGCCCACACAGACAAGGACCAATCTCCAAGAAGCCACAGACTGTGGGCACAGCAGTGCTGAGTGATAAAGACATGAGCCCAGCAAGCAGTGCCCTGGAGAAGGATGTGATGGGCAGTACACCTCGGGCCCTTCTGCATGTCACCCATACCTCAACTGGTTTATCAGTGGCCTGGATTCTGAAATCATTAATATCACTAATGTCACACACACAAACATTCTCTCTCTTTCTCTCTCTCTCTCTCTCACACACACACACACACACATGCACACACACACTTCAGCCCTTACCCCTCCATAATCTACTGAGCAGTCTCCATATTGTTCACAGAGTTCAGAATTCTCCCAGCAGCCATTGCTCCCTTATTGCTCCCTTATTTCTCCCTGAGTGCTGGAGCAGGGAAAGTGTTTATCCACCCTCTAGATGATTCCAGTCTCAAAAGCAGAGGGATCAGCTGGGTGTTCAGACTATTTTATTTACATCCTGAGTGGCTTTGTTTTGGCTGTGCAAAAAATGTTTCCCATCTCTCTTTGACTGGAGCAAGGGACTGGGTAGCATGGGGTAGAAGGAGGTGTCAGAAGGGATTAAAGAGTGCCTGTTTGATCCACAAAACTCTAGAACTATCCTACTCTCCTCTGGGGTGTGTCTCTAGGTAGGTGATCTCATTTCATCTCTTACAAATATTCTGTTTGCTCCCCACATTCCACCTCACCCCGCTGGTATGGGGCAACCAAGTTTCTGATAATACAAAAGGAGGTAATATATCTGGAAGTCAAAGTCCACAGGGCTGGTGGACTTTAAAATGAGATGCATTTGGTATATGCGTTTGGTCATTCCCTTTCTTCAAGCCTGGACTTTTGAAGACAAATGGGGAAATCTGGAGCCCAGCATGCCAGAGGCCCATGTGAAGAGGCACATCCAGATGAAGTCAACACTTATACAAAGTCATGTTTGAGTGCCTGGAAGAGGGATCTGCGTCCGGCTAAAACCATAGTTTGTATTTATTGAACTCACATTCTGTGCCAAACATTGCACCAAGCATTTTCACATGGATTATGTCATTTAATCCTTACACCTCTGTCCTGATAAATAGAAATAAATACCTTCATTTAATAGAAGAGCAAGCTAATGTTCAGAGAGATTAATAATTCACTCAAAATCACACACTTTGTAAGTGACAGAGTCAGACTTCAAATCCAAACAGGTTGAATTCAGAACCAATACTTCACACTGTCCTACCACTTAGCTGTGTGTTTGAGGGAAATTATTTGACTTGTCTAAGCTTCAATTTCCTTATCTGAAAACATGTTTATAAATAATAGTACCTACCATTTAGGTTGTTGAAAACATTCAATGGGATAATAAGTCTGAAGCAGCTCCCAGCACACAAGGGGCAATGGGTGGTAGCAATTAGTATGCGGTACTTTGAAAGAGACAAGCCACCAGGACACACATGGGAATGACGTTTTTCTTATTTTTTTGAGACAGAGTCTTGCTCGGCCACCCAGGCTGGAGTGCAATGGCGCGATCTTGGCTCACTGCAACCTCTGCCTCCCAGGTTCAAACAATTCTCCTGCCTCAGCCTCCCGAGTAGCTGGGATTATAGGTGCCCACCACCATGCCCGGCTATTTTTTGTATTTTTAGTAGAGGCAGGGTTTCACCATGCTGGCCAGCCTGTCTTGAACTCCTGACCTTGTGATCCACCCACCTCAGTCTCCCAAGGTGCTAGGATTACAGGCATGAGCCACTGCGTCTGGCTGGGAGTGGAGTTTTTCAAACCCTGTGCTGGTGTCCCAGGCTGTGTGGTTCTCAGTGCTCAGATCTCTTCAGGGGAGGGTGGCTCAGGACAGACCCTGATTCACAAAGGTGCCACCTGTGAGAAGGAGGTTCCTATTAGGCACAGTGTGGAGCCCTTAGTCCAACTGGGTGAACAGTGCTCCTGCCCTTTGCTCCCCCAAGCTAAGCTACTTGGGGCTCAGAGTCAGGAGCACCCCTGCCTGACACTCAGGGGAGGACCTTCTTCAGTGGCCACGGGTGGTGAATGGTCTTTCTAGCTGGAATGCTACTGAGAACAGATGGGGCTTTCCGAGCTGTTTGACGGTGGCAGCTTGATGTATATTAACTGGCAAACTGCTCATCGTGTAGGGGAGGTCCGGAAGAAGCTGCGGTTGTAAGTGGGCGAAGGGAACCTCAGAGGGAAGTTGGCATGCAGGAAGGCATGATGTAGGTGGAGGCAAGGGCAGAGCTGTGGGCGAGTTGTGCTCGGGAGGTGAGGAGGTGAGACAGCTTGTCTCAGAGCTTGCTTGGCCCTGACTCCTCACCAAGAGAAACATATTGGATAACATTTGCATAGCTTGTCTCATAAAAGCAGCATCATGTGAGCCAGGAATCAGAGTGTGGGGCTGCAAGAGGCCTTGCAGCTCTTCTGGTGCAACCTGCAGGCCAGGAAACTGAGGCCCAGAGAGGGGAAGGGGCTTGTATAGGTTGCACAGTAACCTGTTTTCCTCTTGGTCTGTGTGAAAGTCACTCTCTGTATAAATTCAAGTATTCAGACATTATTTTGCTTTTTTTGTTGTTGTTGTTTTGTTTTAAAAGTATAACGATCAACACAAAAGACATTTTGAGAGAAGAAAAAAAATCATCCAATACCCTAATGAGGATCATTTTGTGCTTTCATTTTCAGGCTTTTTAAATGTGTATTTTTATGTAGCTGCAATCACAGAGGAGAGAAAATTCTGCTATTTCATTTAATAGTTTGATATTTTTTCATGCTACAGTTTTCAGAGTTGTCACAAAACACTATATCCCATTGTTGGGCTGCAAATCAATGTTTAAAGAAACAGAATTGAACCCATGTAATAAGACTGAACCTGAATTTAGTTAAGACTTGGCTGGCAACAGCTTCATGTCTGTCTCGTGTCCCTCCTGTCCTAGAAGGCCAGGCATGTTTTACAAAAAGCTAATTTGTAGCCCAGATGAGAAACAGGACAGGGCAGGAAACTGTTTGGGTTTGCCTGGAACCACAGACATCATAGCATTCATGTTCTGCAGAACAATGGTTCTCATCTCTGGCGCACATTTCAATCACCTGGGGAGTTTTTAAAAAAATATTGATGTCTAGACCCTGTGCCCAGGGATTCTGATTTAATCATGCTGGGCTAAGAACAGGCATAGGTATTATTTTCAAAGCTCTGCAGGGTCCTATTATGCATCCAGGATGGAGAATGACTCGTCTCACAGGCCAACTCCTTAGGAAGAGCCAAGCCACAGTCACACTTAGGATAGAGGCACATTAATTAGACTCTTGTCCTATAACAAAGTAGAGACTTCTGTCATCTGTATAGTGTGACAGCTGCAATTGTGTAAAACACACTTAAAATTATTTGTCAGAATATGACTGAGAATGATGCGAGGGTTGTTTAATGAGAAGGGAATGGAGGTGATTAGAGGGAGGCCTGGAGTGTGTTTTAAAAGAGGGGATAATGACATGGAAGATTTATTTCTGGTCCACAAGAGGCACTTGTGGTGGCTTTCTGATGCTGAGGCTCAACAATAATTAAAAGACTTGGGTTGGCACTGTCTGGTAAACTAAATGTTTGTAGCATCGATCTAAGCCAGCCTGTGGCGGACGTCTCTGGGCCACCCTGATGGACTAGAATCCTCCAGCCCAGAACCTATGGGAGCTGTCCAGGGAGTTGGGAAGTATGCTTCTGGCCAGGAGGCACCAGGTCCGCAAACACTGAACTGCTATTGATGAGCAAAGAGTGACGGTCACTTCCAACCTCCTCCATCCCTCTTTGGTTCAGCTTTTTAAACATTGGCTCAAAGGTTTTTCTTTCCTCTCTTATGGAAAGCTTTGCCAGCACTGATTTGGTACATTCAGCCTCACTAGTCAATTCTAGGCACTCTGAGGTTTCCTTGATTATCTCTGTCGGGTCTTGAGGCTGCCTATCTGCCTTGAGAGACCAGAGAAAGGAAAGAAAATCAATTAAATTTAGCACACATTGTCTGAGCATCTACTCTGTGCCACGAACCGTGATTGGCACCAGAGTCACATAGATGAGCAAGACAAAAATCGTCACCCTTCCCAACTGTTGTGAGTCAGCCCAGTGAGTCTCTGCCAGGCATCAAGAGCCATGAAGGCACAGGGAAGACAGCAATTCATTCCACCCAAGGGCTCAGGGATCCCTTCACTGTGGAGGGAGTATTTGACCTGTACTTAGAAACAAGCTATTCCAGAAATCTACTCTTGTGTCACAAACCACTCCCAAACATGGTGGCTTAAAACAGTGATTTATTATACTCTCCCATAGTTCTGTGGGATAACTGGTGATTCTCATTTGAGGTCTCCCACAGAGTTGCAGTCAGGTTGCAGCTGGGGCTGGAGTCATCCAAAAGCTCAGCTGGGCTGGGCATCCAAAATGGCTTTGTCACTGCCATGTCCGGCACTTCCTCTGGGATGGCTGGAGCAGTGTTGGCTGGCAGAGTATCTCTCTCTACATAGCCCCCCTCCACTTGGCTAACTGGGCCTTCTCACAGCATGACAAATTCAGGGTAGTCAAGCTTCTTGCATAGTAGTTAACTTCCCTCGGAGCATGCACTCTGAGAGGCCAAGGGAGAAGCTGTGAGTCTTTTTATGATCTACCCTGGGGAGTTATGCAATATCACTTCCACTACTGGCTCTTGGTGGGGCCAGATTCAAATGGGAGGGGATTCCATGATCACATCATGACCAGGAAACAGGGTTCTCTGGGGAGGCTCGTTGGAGCCTAGCTGCCACCGATGGAAAAGATTTTCACATCCAAGATAGGAGGAGAAAACATACTTAGCAGAAGAGAACTCGGCTGGACACAGTGGCTCACACCTATAATCCCAGCACTTTGGGAGGCCAAGGAGGGCGAATCATTTGAGGTCAGGAGTTTGATACCAGCCTGGCCAAAATCACGAAACCCTGTCTCTACTAAAAATAAAAAAAAAAAAGCCAGGCATGGCTGCAGGTGCCTGTAATCCCAGCTACTCGGGAGGCTAAGGCAGGAAAATCGCTTGAACTTAGGAGGCAGAGGTTGCAGTGAGCCGAGATCATGCCACTGCACTCCAGCTTGGGCAATAAAACAAGACTCTATCTCAAAAAAAAAAAAAAAAAAAAAGAGAGAGAGAGACCTCATGAGCAAAGCGCTGGTGTGTATGGAGAATAAAAAACAGTATTAGTCTTGATCATTTTAAATCTAAAGGGAAGATAAGATTGTGCAAGTAGGTGGGGGTTGGGCCATGAGGAATGTGGATTTTCCTGGACAGGCCATAGGGGACCACTGCATGTTGCAGGGTTGGGAAATCCATATAATTAGACCAGTGCTTTAGGGTATGCTTGCAGGGATATGCAGGACAATTGGTAGATGGGGGAGTCTGGGGACAGAAAACTTAGACAACAGACCAGGTGAGGGAGGGTGAGAATTTCACCAAGGCCAGGGCAGTTGGGCCTAGTGGGACAATGAGAGAGAGTAGATGCAATGAATGGCTCAGAAACAAAGTTAGCAGGGTGGAGCAATGGATCATGTGTGGGGAATGAGGAGGATGGAGTAGAACAGGAGACTGGGTTTCAAGAAAGAAGCCTGAAGGCTGTAATGAATCTGCAGCATTCAGAGTCATCAGCCTGCTGGTGGCAGGTGGAGGCCTTGGAAAGGCTGGGCTACCGGGAAAGCACTGTTACTCTAGGGACAGAAGAATCTCCTGGAGAATTTATTAAAAATGCATACCTGACTTTGAGAGTGATTCAAAAGGTTAGGAGTGGGTCCAGGAGCTGCATTTTTCACATATACCCCAGGTGATGACGATGCTGATCTTCGGGCCTTGGTTTGAGAAATACTTATGTAGATAGAAGGTCAACACACCTGACAGCAATAATTGAAGAATACCCTCAGAATGGCAGATACAGTTGAATGTGTGTTCCTAGCTAGGGAATCCAGGAGTGGCCAACCCGGAGATTCATTCCTTACCCATGATAAACATCTGAGCCCCTGGCCTGTCCCATGAAACATGGTCCATACAGGGGATTGAGGCCCTGAGTTTTGGGTTAAATGAAGATTGCCAGGTGGAGGTCGTTAGGGGAGGCTGCCAAGTGACAATGTCATGTAAACTGCATGATGTTTGCAAGCAGTCGTGGTTTTCCTGCCCAGCCCGCCACCACTGAACTGTAGGCAAGGCAGATCTCTTGTCCAGCCTGCCGCCACTGGGCCATGTGTAATGTGATTCTCCTGCCCAGCCCACTGCCACTGGACTCTCTCCCCTGTATGTGAGCCCCTCATAAAACCTCATGTCTCATTTGCTGGCTCTGGGTCTCTTCTTTGGCCTCTTGAACCTGGTGCCTTCCCTATCGAGGTTAGTAGTGGTTCAATGCAACAGTAGGCAGTGATGATCATACTAGTTAGTACATTTGGAAAGTCAGTTCATTATCTTTATAGGAGACAAAGAAGGAGTCAGGGTCGTTAACAGGAGAATCCCGTCTTTGACAGGTCAACCAGAGATAGGACGCTAAGAAGGAAGGAGCAGACAAGTGAGTCATGTGCTGTAGGGAGTTGAGATGAGGCTGAGGGCGTTTTCCAGGTTGTGTTGATGAGGTCTTTATGATCTTGGGGGTAGTTACAGTCAGACTACGAGAGACTAAGAAATGAATGGGTGTGAGGATGAGAAGGCAGGTAAGTGTAGATGACTGTTCCCCGCAGTGTGGGGGAGGGAAGAGAAGAAAGAAATGACTGTGCCACCGAAGGGGTGGGTGGAGGGGAGTGTCCTTGTAGGAGGAAAGAGCCTGGGGGAAGGAGATGGTGGAGAGGGAGAGACAGGAGATGAGCGAGGGAGAAAGACGGAAGACAATAACAGAGCATAGCGACGAAGATCAGAGGCTCTTACATCTGACTTCTAATCCTGATTGCCCCTTGCTAGCCAGGCAATGTTGAGAAAGTGACCTATTCCCTCTGAGCTTCAGTTTTCTCGTCTGTACAAGGATAACAACACCCACCCTGCGGGATTGCAGGGGAATTACAGCACCAGCACTGTTCCGATCTCACCTGACTAGTGCTATTGCTGCTGCTGATTACGGCGGCAATCATGAAGCGAGGGAACGGGGTAATAATACTACTACTAATGATAGCTCATACTGGAAAAGCAGAGGGGTTCACTTGTTTTACTTTATTATAAAAAGGAAAAACTCAAATAAGAACACGCATATGCCCATCTTTCAGATTTAGTAATTCCTAAAATTTTGTCACACTTGCTTCATTTTGTTGTTGAAATGTTTTAAAGCAAATCCTAGCCCTCCTATTATTTTGCCCCTTTACACCTAAAAAACCATGGATTTCAAAAACACTTCTTACATGACTACGATGTCATTACCTACCTAATAAATCAGCCCTAACTCTTTGGAAGCATCTAATATCCAGTTCATAATCAAGGTTCCCCAGTTGTATACAAATGATTGGTTCCATTCGAGATCCAATATCCTGCATTTGGTTCTTATATCTTTGAATCTTTTAATTTGTAACAGTCCCTCCTTCCCTTTTTAAAGGCATTGGATTATTGAAAAAATACAACGAGTCCATTGCTAGACAGAACGAGCTACACTCTGGATTTGTCTTCCTCACATTGTCCCTTCACTTGTTTCTCTGTGCCCCAAAATATTTTCAGCTACAGATGAACTTGAAAGGCTTGATGAGAATCAACTCTTGCGAGAGCTAGCACAGTTCACACTGAAGCCTTGTGCTTCATTTGGCAGTGGTCTCGACCTTGGCCTCTCATTGGAATCAGCTGAAGGCAGTTTTTAACCATCTCTATGCCCAGGTTACATCCCAGGCATTTAAAATTATAATCAGTAGAAATGGATCCCAGACATCAATAGTTAAAGCTCCCCAGGCAATTCCAATGTGCAGGCAAAGTGCCACCCATTGTATAGTTCATCTCATCGGCAAATCCATACCATTGTTTATGCCATTGTTAGCGACTGTGATAAAACTGAGCAGCAGGATCAGCTGGTGGAAGCTTTATCTCTCCATGGAAAGTTCTCCATTAATACACCATCTGATTGTTTCATCTGCGTATGATTTTTGCCTAAACCAAATGGGATTGCATAAAGATGGCTTTCTACTTCTGCACTCTATTCAAATTTTTAAAGCTTCTATGAAAATGAACTTTCTCTTATCAACCTGGGCTATTTGCTTACACTGCAATGCAATCCAGGCAAGGCAAAAGAAATGCTTAATTTTTTTTTCCAAGGGGTTAATCTCAAAAAGCATAATCATATCTCTTTCTGAGATCGTTTGAAGGAGATGGGGTTGAAGACAAACATTCTTTGAGGTGGAGATCAGAGTGGGAGGAAGAGTGGGAGGCACATCATAATAGGCGGTCAGGTCACCCTCAGCAAGTGGGGTAGGCAGGAGGAAAATAGAAGCCTGGACTACGTGCTGCTGGGAATGTGGCAGGCAGTTAATTATCAAGGAAAGAAGGAGTACTGAATGGCCAAAGATCGAACTGGGATTAGAGTGTGAGTTTGTGTTGGAACAAGGGGTGGCAAATTTCTATGGCAATGTTCAGCAGTGGAAGAGGATTTACTCAGCCTGCCTAGCACTGGAGTTGCCTAGGTGGGGACCGAAGGACATGGGGGTGAGGGAACCAAGGACACAGGCAAGGCCACCGCGACAGCAGCGTCACAGTTTCTCGGTTCACATGCCTGGCTTCCCCTGCCCAGCACATTCTCATCTGGCTGACCTCACCCTTCAGGTCTCATGTCAGATGTCATGACCTCCAGAAGCCATCTCTGGCTTTCTGTGTCTGAGCAGCTCCTTTTCTGTGCTTCCACAGTCCCCAAAGCTGCCCCGATCACAGTTCATATCACTGGCACTCCAATGTTTACTTGGTTGTGTCTCTTATTAAACTGTAAGTTCTAGTTGAAGCCAGTTGAGTCCATGAGAGAAACAATGTGGGCTTTGGAGAGAGGAGGGTGTTGAGAAGTAGTGATGGCAACAGAAAGGAGTCCTAAGAAAACATCACTTAAAACACCACTATTGATCTCATAACTGAGGGGGACAGCACATACATACACTTATGTTTTCAAGTTTTTTAAAACATGGCGCAGATTGTGCCAGCCCCTTGCACAAGCCCCTCTGAGGTGTTTCTAACACATTGGGAATAAAATTGCAAAGGCTCTCCATGCCCCCTGAAGACCTCCAGGCTCTGCTACCATATTGTGCTGTCTCACTCTGCTCCTGCATTAGTGGGCTTCACTGTTTCTCAGTCTCTCCCCACATGAGCCACTGCAGAGCCTTGGCTCTTGCTGTTCCCTCTGCTGGGGAACACTCTTCCCCCAGATTTCAGCCTCTCTCTCCCACTCTCTTCATCAGGTCTCTGCAGAAATATCACATCCTCAGAGACAACCCTCTCTGACCACCCCCTCACTCTCTGCCATTACCTGGCTTTCTTTTTCATGGTGCTGGCCACCACGTGGCCCCATATTACTACTCAGCTGCTGATGGTTTACTGTCTGTCTCCCCAAGCAGAATGTGACACCACGATGGTGGGACCTTGTTCTAGTCCCCCCACTATGTTTTCAGCACCTAGAACAGTGCCTGATGTGTGGTGGGTGTCCAGACATGATTAGTTGAATGTATGAACACACACCCAGTGCCTTTGAAAGGCAAAGAAAAATTTGAACTAGGAATGGGGTACAAGTTTGTCAATACCCACAGCACCTCCTGAGCTCCATGGGATGAAGCACTGAGCCCCAAATAGGAACAGGGCCAGGGCTGGAAGCAGCAGCAATGGGGTTCCATCCTCAGCACTGAGAACAGGGCCAGGGACATGGCATGGGTGAATGGAAGAAGCAAGAGTCGTGAAGATGCGTGTGAACAATGAGAAGTGGCTACTATGCACAGGGATGTTGGGCATGGACACATGTGTTCAGCAAGTATGGATTAACCCCACCCACCTACCTACGGTCTAGATACTGAGTCAAGTGCAGAGATACCTAGAGGAATAAGACAGAAGCCTTCTCCTCAAGTAGCCCGCAGAATAGAGGGGAAAGCTGAGACATCAACAAGTAAAATGAGGTGTGAAGTGGTGCTGAAGTGGCCATATGATGTGGTGGTTACAATAAGCAATTTGGGCCAGAGAGAAGCTCAGATTCTGGCTTGACCACACACTAGCTGAGTAAGCTTAAGCAAATTACTTAACTTCTTTTACAGAAAGGGAAACCAGTGACAGATTGGTTTCCTATAAACAAGGACAAATACCTGTAGATATGCTCAGTAAATCTCAGTAAACCAATTATAGACTGGTTTCCTCATCTGTAAAATGGGCAGTAATAATACCTATCTCATAGCATTGTGAGGATAAAATGAGTGTGTGGATAGATAGATAGATAGATAGATAGATAGATAGATAGAGACAACAGTACTTGGTACATAAGAAGTACTACATAAATGTTGGCTGGTATTTAATATTATTGTGAGAGATGTGTATATATGTGGAGACAGTGAGGGCACGAAGCAAGTAGGGGCAATGCTACCTGGGGTGTGGGAGCGGGCAGAGAAGACTCACACAGGGGAACGCCTGGAGCTGAAGCGTGAGAATGAGTCAGTCTGCCACCTGCAGGGAGAGGGGCCGTGTGAGGGGAGTGGTACAGGGACTTGGAGAGCACTTGATCTTATGTGGAACATCAGCTCATAGGAGACAAGGGTGTAAGGACATGTCACTGGCAGGAGCAGAGGGCCTGGCCAGAGCAGAGCACAAGGCTTACACAGCTCAGGGAGGCCTCCCTTCCGAGGGACCTGACTGCTGTTTCCAGCCTGTCCAGTGGAAGCAGCCACAGGATGGCTCCACGTCCCCAGAATAAACCAGGGCCCTTTGCAGCCTGACTGTAATTTTTCAAAGAAAGAAATGCAATTTGCTGGTGCTGGACAAGACATTAATTTTGTTCTGTGGGCTGCATGAGTCATCTAGGAACAAAGCAAGAAATGTAGGTACACTTTCCACAGCCTCTACATGTCACTCCATGCCTGCCCAGGGCTGGGCATTATTTCACGCAGCTCAGAATGCCCACCATGGGAAAGTCCAGGGTTGGGCCCCTTGAGCTGGAGAAACTGTGTTGTAGACCCCCTGGGTCCAAACCCAACCCAACCCCATTTTGCAAGCTCAAAAAGAGCAGGGAACAACTGCCTCCTTTCATTCCATGGCGGGATTTTGGAGCCAGCAGGTGTGTACTCCCACCTTGGCTGTGTTTCATGTGACCTGGGACACCTCCCAGGACCGCTCAGCTTATCAGGCTTCCCATCTGGAAAGGGAGTGCAGGGACCTTGAATCAGAGCTGTGATGAGGATGAATGAGATAGCACAACACTAAGGACAAATACCTGCAGATGCGCTCAGTGAATCTTCATCCTGCTCCTCCCAACAGGTGTGGAGCACAGAGAAGACGGTGTCCTTTTTCATGTCTCTCCTTAAAGCCCTCAGGCCAGCCCTTCCCTTCTCTGAACCTCAGTGTGGATCTGCGAGAAGAGGTACTTGAACCTGGTTGTCTCCAAGCACTCCATTGCCTTCCAGCACTGTAGTCTAAACTGCTATGACTGAGAACAAACTTGCCTTGGGTGATGTGAAGAATGTGTTTGTACCAGTAATGGCTCCCAGCAGGTGTGAAATGAATCCAGGTTGTTGGTTCCAGTGGGCAGGTACTATTTGAATTGACAGTTACGTATTTAGGTTATATATTTAGGGCTAAATCACAGGCGGGGGCTGGAGAGAGGAACTAGCCCCTCCTGGGAGGAATGTGGCCCCTCCCAAGCTACTATCAGGCTTTATTGGTTCCCTGTGGGAAGAAGATGAAAGGACATTAGCTGTGTCTCAGAACAGGCGGTTTGTACCTGCCTAGAAGCAGAACCAAAAGGAAGGCCCTCCCCACCCAGAGCCGTGTGACAAAATATCAGCCTTATTTCAGGCCTGGGACGAATTCAGCCTCCTCTAAGAAGTAGGTAGCCTGGCCTTCTTGAAAAAGCACATGTTTCAGACTCAGAATCTTGTCCTGGTTGTACCTCTTAACTGGCTATGTAACTTCTGAGCAAGTTATTTAACCTTTCAGAACCTCAGTTTCTTCATTTGCAACATAGGGGTGACAATAATCCCATTCCTCACAGAGGAATTGCGTAGATTAAACAAGGGGAGTATACTGCACACAGTAGGTACTCAACAAATGGCAGCTGTATGAAGCCTTTCTAGCGCCCCCTCTTGTTGCAAAGTCTCAGCCTTCTCTATATTTCTGTGATAATTACTCAGTGCCATACTAGAGGCTCAGGATGAGTCATAGATTTACCTTTATCGCTGTTAAATTCTAAGCTTCTAGGGAGTGAGGATTGCTTTAATTCACATCTGATCCCCCAGTGTGCCTGGCACACAGTAGGTGTTCAATTAAAGCTTCTTGAATTAAATGGGATTCAGACTCCCAGAGAAGAAACCGTATTTTTCTCCTTGCCAACCTCCTCACCAGCCTTGCTTCCTGGCTCCTGCTGTCTAGCCAGGTGCCACTGAGCTTGTGTGAGCATGCAGGCCTGGCCCTCAAGACTGAATATGCCACGGGGACCCAGATCACAGGACAAAATTGTGCAGAGGGAAGGACTAAGGCCAGCCATGATCTGCCCAGGGGCCCATCTTTTGTCTCTTTAGCAATAAATCGTGAGGTGAAACAAGCCCACCACACTCTGTTTAGGCCAAAGTAGCTGTTCTCATCATTTCTAATGGAAGCCTCCAGCAGAATAGCACAGTTAATTGCAAAGAACGATGAGTCACACAAAGCAGACTGGAAGGAGAGGGCAGTCACTGTGAAAGGACAAAAAGACCCACCAGAAGGCAGCCCAGGGCCAGCTCTGGTGTCCAGGGACCTGCAGGGCATGCAGGGCAAAGGACAGAGAATGATCGTCATACCACGCTACCCCTTTAGGTGCCAGGGACCAAACAGGTGATCATTCTGTAAGTGTCTTTTATCATTATATTTTGAGGTTTTAAAAATACAAAACAAGTGCAAATAATATAACACATCTGTATACATAATTATTTCATCCTTGTGGCCGTGTTGTGGAGTGAGACATATCAGTCTCATTTATGGATATGAAAACTGAAGCCTAGAGATCTTGTGGTTTGCTCAGTGTGCCAGTGGTAGCTGCATGATGTGACCAGAGCTGTCTACCACCAAAGCTTATGCTCTGTTCTCTGAGCCATGGTGTGGTCCCATCTCCCACTCAGTATGGGAATGGCCTCTAACATCTCTGACATTTGTCTTGCAGCCATGGTTTAACCTTTTCCAGCAATGAGGTGCTGATCACTTCACAAGCATAATCTTCCTTAATATCTAGCACTTTGATAATCAGTATATGTATATATCAGGCACTATTCAAGGAAGCTATATTGAGCCTTTCTAGGACCGCCTCCAGTTGGAAAATCTTCTTTCTCCATACTTCTATGGCAATTGGTCAGTGCCATAGTGCAGCACTATTAACCCTCACAAATACCCACAGAGGTGGGCACTATTATTTCCTTCCCTTTACAAATGAGAACAGAAAGACTCAGTAACTTAGAAAGGTCATATGACTGTTAAGCAACAGGGCTGGGACTCGACCATGGTTGCTGCCTCCTAACACCAGACTCTTGTCCACTATTCTGTCGGCCCCCAAGAAGTAGCCCACGTTGCTGCTATGCTGCTTGGTTTAAAAGATTTTCCTTATTCTGATACAAATCTGCTGCCTTAGAACTTCTACCCATCGGTTTCAGTTTTGCCCTATGATGCAGAAAGATTCTAGTGCCTCTTAGATGTGTTAGTGCTTCAGCTAGCTGCCCGCTTGACTCTTCCTCTCCACCTGAATCTTCTCTTTCTCTGTTTCTGATTTCTCTCTATCTCCTGGTGTTGAAGTGCCTTGGTGGGGGCACAGAGCTGTCCCCAATATTCCAAACATCATTGAAATGACTCTCCAGATTGACTGAGCTTATTGGGAGTCACATCACCCCATGGGTCTTGAGTTGTCTAAAACCTCATTTTCTGTTGAACATGGTGAGTCATGTGACTCTCAACCCATGCTTATGCACTTAGCTATGAGTCAGGGGACTCCACGGTCCCACCAGCTCAGCTCTTGCCTCTCTAGAGGGTTCAGTTCAGCAACTGAACCTGAGCACAAGAGCTTCTACACTACCCCTTGGGGTGCATGCTCTTTCTGGTCTTCCTGTTGTTCTGACAGCCCCATAAGTGTATCCTCATAGATGAGGCCGAGTGAGAGCAGAGCAGAGCACGGATTCACAGCATGACCCAGGCTTGTGGATCACAGGTATGTGGAGTGAAACTCTGTCTCATCTCAAGGCTGCACAGGAGGCATACTGAGGGCTACTGCAAGCAATATGAAGGTACCACTCATGGGAATAATGAGGATGGATTGCAAGCTGTCTGATCTGATTCCTCAGCACTTACTTGAATGTTGTTCATAGAGGATAGAGGAAGTTCTTCTCTTAGCCCATCATTAAGCAGCAATGTCTTGAGGGAGAATAAAGGAAGATAGCAGAAAAGTCCTTTGACTTTTTGATCTCTTGGTGGCTTCACACTTCTATCTAGTTGCTTATTTCTAAATAATCCAAAGAATGCCAGGGAAAGAAGTCGTCCTTGGTTTTGGCCAAGTCCTAAAACATGATCTATGAAGAAAAGGAAATTTATTAGAAAGTTATCGGAGAGTTCATGGAAGTGCTGGGAAGTCTGGAAGACAGCTTGGAAACAGGAAGGAATCAGGACAGGATGTACTTGACAGGGTGTTGCTTCTCCCCTTTTGGCATCTCTGTGTTACTCTGCTCAACATTCAAAATCCCAGGGGAGAATATTATTAGTTGGGCTTAGGTCACATGCACACATGGCTGTACTGGGATGAGAGAGAAAGAATCTGGTGAAAGGAGCCCACAGTAACCCTTCTGTTTCTGTTATTTGGAGGCAAGACACACCAATCTGTCATACACCAGTCTGCAAACAATGGGGGAGAGGATTTCCTAAAAGGAAACTAGGATGTTATTTATTTATTTTTATATATATTTTTTTGAGATGGAGTCTTACTCTGTTGACCAGGCTGGAGTGCAGTGGTGCAATCTTAGCTCACTGCAACCTCCGCCTCCCAGGTTCAAGTGATTCTCCTGCCTCAGCATCCCCCAGTAGCTGGGATTACAAGCATGTGCCACCACGCCCAGCTATTTTTTTTTTTTTTTTTTTTTTGTATTTTTAGTAGAGACAGGGTTTCACCATGTTGGCCAGGCTGGTCTTGAACTCCTGACCTTAGGTGATCCGCCCACCTAGTCCTCCCAGAGTGCTGGGATTACAGGTGTGAGCCACCACGTCCAGCCCTAGAATATTTTCAATTAAGAAAAGAATGCTGGATAGCCAAAGTGAAAATACATACACACGCACACCCATACACACACACACACACACACACACACACAAAACCCGTCCATAAAAACTGGAGCTCAAATAATGCGTAATTAAGAAATAAAATAAAAACATCAGACTCTTTCACCTTTGAAGGCACGAAGAGTTAGTATTCATAGAGGATAAACATCTTATCTCTCCTCTCTGGAGGGGTCAGAAAATGTTTGATCTCATCCTGGGGAAAGCCAGATGATAATGTTCAGTGGAGCAAAGAGAAGGTGCAAACAAATTGAGGTGTCTTACAAAGCAAGTGGAAGTTTCATATCCTGCTACAACTGCTTGATACAAAGGGCCAGGGGAATGTATCCCCCATAAAAGCATTGTTGCGAAGGATGAATGAGATGAGGATGTAGACCTCTGAGTATGATAAATGGTTAGTTCTTCCTATTAGTTGTTGTTTCTGATGTAGAAATAGCGTCTTTCTCCTTATATCTGGTCTAAAATCCAACCTGATAGGAGATGTTTTCATTTGGGATTATGAAAAGATACGACAGTTCTGGGGGTTGAGTTCAGGGCTAATTTTCTGAAGGATAAGAGAGCAAGCCTCAGCCAAGAGACAA
Organism: Theropithecus gelada; assembly: GCF_003255815.1. Lineage (NCBI taxonomy): Eukaryota > Metazoa > Chordata > Mammalia > Primates > Cercopithecidae > Theropithecus > Theropithecus gelada. The sequence continues at coordinate 103,934,987 of NC_037669.1, forward strand.
GGGAAAGCAGTGATGAGGAAGTGGGCAGTAGCAGCCATTTAGAGTGGTCGCTTTGTGGGACTCCCTTCTATTTGCAGATTATTAGGCCTCCCAACAGGGGACAATAAACAATATGAATCCAGACAGGATGACGGTGGGTTGGACAAGCAGCTGGGCCCACTGAACCAGGGCCCAGATCAAAAAAGGAAGGTGGTTGGGCGCGCTGGCTCACACCTGTAATCCCAGCACTTTGGGAGGCCGAGGCGGGTGGATCATGGGGTCAGGAGCTGGAGACCAGCCTGGCCAATATGGTGAAACCCCGTCGCTACTAAAAATAGAAAAATTAGCCACACGTGGTGGTGCACGCCTGTAGTCCTGGCTACTTGGCAGGCTGAGGCAGAAGAATCCCTTGAACCCGGGAGGTGGAGGTTGCAGTGAACCGAGATTGCGCCACTGCACTCCAGCCTGGTGACACAGCGAGACTCCGTCTCAAAAAAAAAGGAAGGTCTGCCATGGTGTTAGGACCCACCATCCCTTCCTTCTGGTCGAGTCAGTCTGCATCCCCATTGACTGGGGCGTGACTGTACTTCTTGTGATCCAGTAGCATGTTCCCAGGTCCAGTGAGCATCAGATTATCAGGCATTGACCAGAGATACCTGCAAGCTGAGAGCTACAGCCATTTTGGCAAGCTCTGAAACCCCAGAGCTGGTGCTGTTCATGGGGGAGGGATCTGCATGGTAACTGGCTAAGCTGATGGTTTTTGTGTTCTGTTTGGAAAACTCACATATATGTGTGTAAACCATCCCTATGCATCATTAGCCTGCTCAAAATATTGAGGAGGGCTCACTGGGTCCCTTGTTGGCTCCATAACTGGTATAACGCCCACCAACATATCTCGCTTGGGGCATTGTTGTTTCAAATCCAAACAGGTTATCCTTCTAAAAACCTCAATGCCGTGCTTGCTCCATTGCTAACCACTCTGAGTGATGGAAATTCTTCCTGTGACTTCTACCCTCTGCCTAAATGCATCCCCTAATTATGGCAAATTCCTTTTCCACAGATGAACCCTCACATATATAAACCCAGGTGTCCTTAAAGCTTTTCTTTCCCTACTAAGCACCCTCAGCTTCTTAAATCATTAACTGGCAATTTTTCCAGATCTTGAGCAGATCCTGGCCACCCTTCTCAGGCCTCAGCCCAGGAGGGTTTATTAACCTTTACTGTGTCAGTAAAGACAGCCTGCACTGTGGTGTTACTCCTGCTTGTCTGGTCTGGAAGTTTTTGGAAACTGAGGGTCTCACTCTTCCTCGTGTCCTAGGGAGCTAGGGGTCAGGGCTCAGTCTGGTTGTCCCAAGCTCAGGCAATGGCTATTGTTTGATTTGGCCTTCCCTTGACATGGCAGCTGTTCAGGGCTTTCCTTCTAAGCCCCCTACTTCTCCCAGGGCTGAGTATGGGTTGTAGGCTGTGAGCTGTGAGATTCCAAAATTGGGTCCCACTAATCTTGTTGTCTGTCCCTTTGTCAAAGGCATTCGAACCAGAGCAACTCATCTTGAATAGAAGCTGGGTAAAATAAGGCTGAGACCTGCTGGGCTGCATCCCCAGGAGGGTAAGCATTCTTAGTCACAGATGAGACAGGAGGCTGGCACAAGCTACAGTCACAAACACCCTGCTGATAAAGCAGGATACAGTAAAGAAGCCAGCCAAAAGCTACCAAAACCAAGATAGTGACAAAAGTGACCTCTGATCATCCTCACTGCTCATTATACACCGATTATAATGCATCAGCATACTAAGATTCACTGCCACCAGTGCCATGACAGTTTATAAATGCCATGGCAATGTCCAGCAATTACTTTATATGGTCTAAAAGGAAGGGGAATCCTCAGTTCTGGGAACTCCTTTCCCTTTTCCCCGGGAAACTCAGGAATGATCCACCCCTTACTTAACATATGATCAAGAAATAACCATAAAAAGAGCCACTGACTATGGAGTAGCCATTCTTTTGTTTCCTTACTTGTCTAATAACCTTGCTTTCACTTTACTCTGTGGACTTACCCCGAATTCTTTCTTGTACAAGATCCAAGAACTATTTCTTGGGGTCTGGATCAGGACCCCTTTCTGATAACACTTTAACATCCCCAGCAGCCCATGCTGTAGGAACTGGCTCAGATGCAGAAAAGACAGCAGTGTTAGCCTCTTAACTCCTGCTATTTGTCCAACACCCACCCAAGCAGGAGCAAGTCTCCTCTGAGCCCCGAGTCGTGACAGTCTCTGTGCAGCCTTGTGCAGCTCTGCACAGGCAGGGCTGTGGTTTTATTCTTTGTGGGGGACCTCAGTGGGGTAGAGATGTCTGAAGGGAGGAGTGTGCATTGGGCAGGAGCCATAGAGGAGCTGCAAAGCTGACGGACAAGTTGGAGCGCTCTCTGGGCCTCCAACTCTCCGCACCTCCTACCTTCCTTAGGCTGAGAAAACAGTCCAGAGGCAGAGGAGGCTCCACTGGAGAGACAGGGCTTCAATTTTCAGCTGGGAACAGGCTCCCAGCTCCAGTTGGCCCCATTGTTTCTAAGCACTGTGGGGAGTTTATCAGAGGCTTTTGTAGAAGCTGTAATCTGCATTTCATTTCATGGATTTATATTTGCTTTGTTCATTTCCCTTTGTTTCCTCAGAGTCGCTTTTGGTGTAAATGTTTCTTTTGAATATCTACCAATAATACTAAAGAAGGAAGGAGTCCTCCCCCAAACCCCATTCTATCTTGATGACTCCCAAGGCTGGAGGGACTAGGTAAAGATACCCTTCCCCAGACAGAGGATGGCAGCAAGAAAGAGCTGGAGGGGGAAAGTGAGGGTTGAGGATTACTGAGCCCCTTCTAAGTGCCAGGCACCTTTATGTATGTAATCAGATTTAATTCTCACTGCAACCCTGCAGATAAACTTGATTATTGCCACTTCATTTTTTTCAGATGTGAAAACACAGAGACTCAGAACAGTTAAGTTACTTGGATTACCCCAAGTAGTAAGTGGCAGAGTCAGGACTGGAATTCAATCTGACCCCAAAGCCTTTCTCCTCTCCATGGTGCCTTGAGGCTCAAAGGGGAAAGAGAGGAATGCTCCACCTCTCCAGGCCAGAGCTGATTTACTCAGGACCCTGTCTTTTTTTTTTTTTTTTTTTTTTTTTTATTATTATTATACTTTAAGTTGTAGGGTACATGTGCATAACGTGCGGGTTTGTTACATATGTATACTTGTGCCATGTTGGTGTGCTGCACCCATCAACTCGTCATTTACATCAGGTATAACTCCCAATGCAATCCCTCCCCCCTCCCCCCTCCCTATGATAGGCCCCGATGTGTGATGTTCCCCTTCCTGAGTCCAAGTGATCTCATTGTTCAGTTCCCACCTATGAGTGAGAACATGCGGTGTTTGGTTTTCTGTTCTTGTGATAGTTTGCTAAGAATGATGGTTTCCAGCTGCATCCATGTCCCTACAAAGGACACAAACTCATCCTTTTTTATGGCTGCATAGTATTCCATGGTGTATATGTGCCACATTTTCTTAATCCAATCTGTCACTGATGAACATTTGGGTTGATTCCAAGTCTTTGCTATTGTGAATAGTGCTGCAATAAACATATGTGTGCATGTGTCTTTATAGCAGCATAATTTATAATCCTTTGGGTATATACCCAGTAATGGGATGGCTGGGTCATATGGTACATCTAGTTCTAGATCCTTGAGGAATCGCCATACTGTTTTCCATAATGGTTGAACTAGTTTACAATCCCACCAACAGTGTAAAAGTGTTCCTATTTCTCCACATCCTCTCCAGCACCTGTTGTTTCCTAACTTTTTAATGATCACCATTCTAACTGGTGTGAGATGGTATCTCATTGTGGTTTTGATTTGCATTTCTCTGATGGCCAGTGATGATGAGCATTTTTTCATGTGTCTGTTGGCTGTATGAATGTCTTCTTTTGAGAAATGTCTGTTCATATCCTTTGCCCACTTTTTGATGGGGTTGTTTGTTTTTTTCTTGTAAATTTGTTTGAGTTCTTTGTAGGTTCTGGATATTAGCCCTTTGTCAGATGAGTAGATTAGGACCCTGTCTTTTTTCATGCCTTGAAAAATCCTGTATTTTATATCTATAGGCTGATCCTCTCCCAGGTGTATAAATGAGCATCCTCAGAAATAAGGCATGTCAATGGGAGAAAGAAGAAATACAGCACTTCAGTGTGAAGAGCACAAGCCATTCAGACAGTCCGCTAGACTGCACTCTGTTCTCAGAGCCTCTGGGAAGGGCATACGTGTTGGAAAGGCACCAGTTGACATGAGGTGTTCTGACTGGGCCAGGGACTTATCTCCATGCTCTTCTGCAGGAGAGAATATTGTCCAGTGAACTTTGTGCTGGGGGGTGTAAGTGTGGCCAATGCCCCCAGACACTTTGCATCTGTATTCTCGGCCAAACCAAGGGTTCTGAGTATATGGAACTTGTCAAATGGCACAGCCCTGGGATGTCAGAACTGGAGGGTTCACTGGGGTTATCCCGTCCAACTTCCTTATCCCGTCCAACAAAAGGGAAGTGAAGGAATTTGTCCAAGTCACACAATTTGTTCATCCATCAAGCTCCAGATTCCAAGTCTTTCAAGGACTCTCCCAGTAGTCTGTCCCCTCCCTAGTGCTTTTCACTGGCCTAGGAAGTCACGTCAGTTTCAGCTCAGTATCTCCAGGGGAGTGTTCAGGAATCCACATTTTAAAAGGTAATCCCTATGCCCATTAAAAGTTGCCCATATCAAAAAGTTAGAAAGATCTCAAATTAGCAACCTAACTTCACGACTGAAAGAATTAGAGAAGCAAGAACAAATCAACCCCGAAACTAGCAGAAGATGAGAAATAACAAAAATCAGAGCTGGACTGAAGGAAATTGAGATACAAAAAGCCATTCAGAAGATCAATGAACCCAGGAGTTGTTTTTTTGAAAAAAAAATCATAAAATAAACAGGCCACTAGCTAGGCTAATTAAGAAGAGAAAAGATCGAAATAAACACTATTAGAAATGACAAAGGGAATGTTACTACTGACCCCACAGAAATACAAACAACCATCAGAAACTACTATGAACACCTCTATGCACACAAACTAGAAAACCTAGAAGAGATGGATAAATTCCTGGACACATACACCCTCCCAAAACTGAGCCAGGAGGAAATTGATTCCGTAAACAGACCAATGATGAGCTCTAAAATTGAATTGGTAATAAATAGGCTACCAACCCAAGAAAGCTAATCACAAGCTAATTCTACCAGATGTACAAAGAAGAGCTAATACCATTCCTACAGAAACTATTCCAAAAAATAGAGGAGGAGAGACTCCTCCTGAATTCATTCTATGAGGCCAGCATCATCTTGATACCAAAACCCGACAGAGACATGACAAAAAAAGAAATCCTCAGGCCAATATCCTTGATGAACATAGATGCAAAAATCCTCAACAAAATACTTGCAAACTGAATTCAGCAGCACATCAAAAAGTGAATCCATCATGATCAAGTAGGCTTAATCCCCAGGATGCAAGGTTGGTTCAACATAAATGTGATTCATCATATAAACAGAACTAAAGACAAAAACCACATGATTATTTCAGTAGACGCAGAAAAGTCTTTTGATAAAATTCAACACTGCTTCATGTTAAAAAAAAAAAAACTCTCAATAAACTAGGTATTAAAGGAACATACCTCAAAATAATAAGAACCATCTATGACAGACTCACAGCCAACATTTTACTTAAAGGCCAAAAGCTGGAAGCATTCCCCTTGAAAACCAGCACAAGGCAAGGATTCCCTGTCTCACCACTTCTACTCAACATAGTATTGGAAGTCCTAGCCAGAGCAGTTATGCAAGAGAAAGAAATTAATCACGTCCAAACAGAAAAGAGGAAGCCAAATTATCTTTGCTTGCAGATGACGTGATTCTATATCTAAAAACCCCCACAGTCTCGGCCCAAAAGCTCCTTTAGCTGATAAACAACTTCGGCAAAGTTGTAGGATACAAAATCAATGTACAAAAATCACTGGCATTCCTATACATCAACAACAGCCAAACTGAGAGCCAAATCAGAAAGCCAATCCCATTCACAATTGCCACAAAAAGAATAAAATATCTGGGAATACAGATAACCAGGGAGGTGAAAGATTTCTACAATGAGAATTACAGGCCAGGTGTGGTGGCTCATGCCTGTAATGCCAGCACTTTGGGAGGCTGAGGCGGGCAGATTGCCTGAGGTCAGGAGTTCAAGACCAGCCTGGCTAACATGGTGAAATCCCATCTCTACTAAAAATACAAAAATTAGCCGGGCATGGTGCCATACTCCTGTAGTCCCAGCTACTCGGGAGGCTGAGGCAGGAGAACTGCTTGAACCCAGGAGCCAGAGATTGCAGTGAGCAGAGATTGTGCTACTGTACTCCAACCTGGGTGACAGAGCAAGACTCTGTCTCAAATAATAATAATAATAATAATAATAATAATAATAATAATAAATAAATAATTATAAAACACTGTTCAAAGAAATCAGAGAAGACACAAACAAATGGAAAAACATCCCCTGCTCATGGATAGGAAGAATCAATATCATTAAAATGGCTATACTGCCCAAAGCAATTTACAGATTCCATATTATTCCTATCAGATTACCAATGACATTATTCGATTCGGTATTATTCCTATCAGACTACCAATGACATTATTCACATAACTAAAAAAAATCTATTTTAAAATTCATTTGGAACGAAAAAGGAGCCCAAATAGCTAAAGCAATCCTAAGCAAAAAGAACAAAGCTAGAAGCATCATGTTACCCAACTTCAAACTATACTACAAGTCTACAGTAACCAAAACAGCATGGTACTGGCACAAAAACAGGCACACAGACCCATGGAACAGAATAGAAAGCCCAGAAATAAGGCCCCACATCTATGACTATCTGATCTTTGACAAAGCTGACAGAAACAATGGGGAAAAGACTCTCTATTCAATAAGTGGTGCTGAGATAACTGGCTAGCTATATGCAGAAGATTAAACCTGGACCACTTCCTTATACCATACAGAAAAATCTACTCAAGATGGATTAAAGACTTAAGTGTAAAACCCAAAACTATAAAAACCTAGGCAATAATATCCTAAACATAGGAACAGGCAAAGATTTCATAATAAAGACACCAAAAGCAATCACAACAAAAGCAAAAATTGACAAGTGGGATCTAATTAAACTTAAGAGCTTCTGCATAGCAAATGAAAGTATCAAGAGAGTAAACAGACAACCTACAGAATGGGAGAGAATATTTGCATCTGACAAAGGTCTAATATCCAGCATCGATAAGGAACTTAAACAAATTTACCAGAGGAAAACAACCAGCCCCACTAAAAAGCGGGCAAAGGACATAAACAGACACTTCTCAAAAGAATACATACATGTAGCCAAAAATCATATGAAAAAAGCTCAATGTAACTCATCATTAGAGAAACACAAATCAAACCCACAATGAGATACCATCTTATAGCTGTCAGAATGGGTATCATTAAAAATTCAAAATATAACAGATGCTGGTGAGGTTGTAAAGAAAAGGGAACATTTATATATTATTGGTGACAGTGTAATTTAGTTCAACTATTGTGGAAAGCAGTATGGTGATTCCTTAAAGAGCTAAAAGCAGAACTACCATTTTCCCAGCAATCCCATTACTGGGTATATACCCAGAGGAATATAAATCATTCGGCAATAAAGACACATGCATGTGAATATTCACTGCAGAACTATTCACAATGGCAAAGACATGGAATCAATCTAAATGCCCATCGATGACAAACTGGATAAAGAAAATGTGGTATATATATACCATGGAATACTATGCAGCCATAAAAAAAGAATGAGTTCCTATCTTTTGCAGGAACATGGATGGAGCTGGAGGCTATTATCCTTAGCAAAGTAACATAGGAACAGAAAACCAAATACTAAATTTTCTCACTTGTGAGAGCTAAGTGATAAGAACTTATGAACACAAAGGCTAGTCTCGAGGCTGGGTCTATAGGTGATGGCCTGATGACTAGGACTCTAGGGTCAACCTGGTGCTGGGGCAGGCCTGAAGCCCAGGACTGTGAGAAGCAGCCTAGTGCTGGGGATGGTCCAGAGTCCAGGGCCTGGATATTGAGTCTGTGGTGGTTGGCCTGGTGCTAGGTAGTCCCAAAGTCTGGGGCCACTGGGGTCAACCTGGCAGTGGGATGGGCCTAGAGACCTTCCACCATGCAGACCTGGAGCCTAGGGCTGCAGGATCCCTCCTGGCACCAGGGCTGGTTTGGAGGCTTAGTCCGTGGGTATTGGCCTGGAGGCTGGACTGTGGAGTCCTGCCTGGTACTGAGTTTTACTGAGAAGGCCCAGTGTTAGGCTCCAAGGCAAAGTCAGGTGTTCAGTTCCCTCTCCCTCCCCAACATAGAAGGCGTCTCTCTGCCCTCTGCTGCCTGGACTTGGAGGAGGGGGGATTTGGGTGATGTCAAACTCTCCTTCCTACCCTCTTAAACACCTCTTACTTCTGTGCTACAACCCACTTGCTATAATCTCTCACTTGGTTTCCTTAGCTCTTTGAGGGCATTTCTGTGCGTGGAGAGTTGTTCAAATTGATGTTTCTGTGGATAGATGGGCACTGGAAAATCCTATTCCTCCATCTTGCTTATGTGTTGATCCACACAGTACCCCCAGTATGAATCTAGTCGACAAGATAAAGACCTCACTGTCTTTGTGTGGCTGAGATGTGTGGCTCGTGTCCAGAGTACCTGAGAGTTAGTGAAAAGAAACTGCAATATCCTGGAGCTCACACACATCTCTGAACCCAAATCCTTGCCAAGGCCAGGCTTCCAGAGATCCCTGTGCACATAACAAAGGAAGATTCCCAGGGCTGTGCCAGCATTAACCCATTAAGGTACCAATGCTACACTCACAGCAACCTGGTAACCATGAGGCCCAATATCCATCATGACTACTTAAAGAATGATTATTCTTTGAGTTAAAGCCCCACAGTCACAGGTGGGACCATACCAGTGCCTCACATATTATATACTTTCACACTGGTTAATGAATAACCTCTGTCCAGAGCCCCTCAATTTCTTTGGAGAACTCCTGCTGCCTTGGGCTCCTCCTACAGTCCAGCTGGAGGCCTCCAAAGGCTAGGCCTGAGGTTGGTTCTGATTGCTCACGTGGGTAAGCTTCCCCAAAGTCCTACTGGACACCACCCTTGGCTTCCTATGTCCAGAGGACCAATCTATGCCTTGCCTACACCTGGCTCCAGAGAATCCCGGGTAGGTACCTATGGAGTTACTTTGGTATTTTTCACAAGCTGTTGGCCCGTGAGTCAGCTCTCATTCCTGTATCTCCCTTGGCAAAGTGAGCCTGACCTTGGTTCCTGGTGCCCAGCTAATCCTCAGGACTGCATCTCCCAATCATCAACCAGTCTCCCCTAGAATTCTTCTCAGACAGCAGCCCATTGTACAAACTGCAGCCTCTGAGAGAGCTGGGAAGAGAAGGGGAGGTAATTTAATAATTACCCCTGTATACGTGGGGCTTGTTCTATTGCAAGGGATAAAGACCCATTCAAGCTAGCTTGGTAGAGAGGACTTATGGTAAGGCTCCACATATAAGATTAAGGGGAGCCTCTGGGAAATCTGGGACCAGAAACTGAATTAAAGTTTGCCTCAGTAATTCCAGCTCTGTATTCAAGGCAATTTCAGTTTCCAGGAAGCAGTTGCTAGGGACCTTCCCTCTAATTTAGGTGTTGCACATACCAATACCTACACAGGCATGCACCAGTGCCTACATGTGGCAGGCAGGTAAACTAAGTGTGAGCGTAACAAGGCAGGGTGGAGGCTGGTGGATGGGAGAACATACGGCCCAGGAAAAGCGAGCAGCTGCAGGCCCTAGCTCCAGCTGACTGCAGCCAGGGCATGCTGACCCTGTGTTACAGAGCTTCTGGCTTTTTAAGAGAAGCCAAAGAGCTGGGTTTTTATGCAAAATATCCCAAAGTCTAAAGATTGGTAACAGATTCACAAAAATGCAGAACACGATATGGTCTGGATGAGATGAGTCTTATTCTGTGACTACCAGTGTTGTGCCTTTTCAGTTCTTTCACTATTGACCTGACTTGTCCTCCACTGACTGGGGAATTCCCTCTCTTTATTTTTGTTTTGTTTTGTTTAGACAGGGTTTCACATTGTCAGCCAGGCTGGAGTGCAGTGGCACGATATTGGCTCACTGCAGCTTCGACCTCACATGCTCAAGGAATACTCTCACCTCAGCCTCCCAAGTAGCTGGGACTTGGGCACGCACCACCATGCTTAGCCAATTTTTTTGTATTTTTTGTAGAGACAGGGTTTCACCATGTTGCGCAGGCTGGTCTTGAACCTCTGAGCTCAAGTGATCCACCCACCTCAGCCTCCCAAAGTGCTGGGATTACAGGCGTGAGCCACCGCGCCAGGCTGAATTCTTTCTTGACTTCCTATTCAGGCTCCTAAGGAAAGAAAACCAGCTGACCTAGCCAATCCTTTTGGGTTAGATCAGGTCAGGCCGTGATTAGTTTGTCTTAAGGTCAGGGATCTACTCCTGCCTGCTCTAATCAACTGTGACCAGCAGGCAAGAGGGGATGTGGGAGCAAAGTGCATTCCCACTTTGGTAGGACTCCAAAGCCCACTCTCTTAACTGCTGCACGCCATCCTGCCTCAGTTAGGTCAGAAGTCTGAAAATGTCTGAAGTGGCTTTTGTAGATATTACACTTTCCAAGAAGGGGTTTGGTGAAGAGGTATTTCAGCTTCCTCCTAAAGCGGCATCAGCTTCTCCTTTTTCTTTTCTCTCCCCGCCCCTCCACCCATGTTTTCTTCCATTTCTCCTAGTCTCCATACAAAACCAGTAAAGTGATTTTCTTGCTGGCTAGTAAAATTATAAAAATGATTTAAACTGCTCTCTTGTCTCTTGAAACAGCTTTCTCCCTTTCAGTAAGAAGCAGGAAGACGAATGAAAGAAAACAGGTCAGCATTTCTAGCTTTTCAAGCTGTTTTTCAATAAGGAAAGAGGCAAAGAAAACTCCAGAGATGGATATGAATTGCACTGAAAACATTTCCTCCGGGAGAAAAGTCGCTGCTTTCCTGAGAGGGCTCATTTATTGATTTAATCAGCCTGCGGGGGCACCTTCCCCAGTGAAAGACGTTGAGTTGGAGTGGCCTGGTCTGCAGTGTGTGCCTATGGTCCTGTTAGCGCTGCTGCCGCTGATGTGGATGGCGCTTTTCCCCTGTGCCCATGTGTGTGATGGGGGAAGACGCACCTCCCTGTGAATGCTGGTGTGCTCCCTGTCACTCCAGGATGTCACTTGTCCTGATGTCCTATCTGAGTTCTCTGTAGGCATGCTTCAAGAAATCTGATGACTTTGGGAGAAAGAAGATGATACATTCTTTTCTTTTCTTTTTGAGACAGAGTCTCGCTCTGTTGCACAGGCTGGAGTGTGGTGGCTCAATCTCAGCTCACTGCAACCTCTCAACCTCTGCCTCCCGGGTTCAAGCGATCCTCCTGCCTTAGCCGCCCACATAGCTGGGATTACAGGTGCCTACCACCACGCCTTGCTAATTTTTGTATTTTTAGTAGAGATGGGGTTTCACCATATTGGCCATGCTAGTCTGGAATTCCTGACCTCAAGTGATCCACCCACCTCGGCCTCCCAAAGTGCTGGGATTACAGGCGTGAGCCACCACGCTCGGCCAGATGATACATTCTTGATTCCCCCAAATTCCTAGAGTGTAAGAGCCAGAAGGACCCTCCACTCAACCCCTTTATCCTACAGATGAGGAAACTGAGGCTCAAGAGGCAACCTGCCCACCTGTTGTGACTGAGAGCTGCACCTCAAGGAAGACTGGTCTTTCCCATAAAACTCTCCCCTCAGAGTTGCTCGGGACTGACAGAGAAAAAAGTGCACCCAGTCTCCAGGGGCAAGAGCAAGGCTCTATAAAAAGGATGATCTGTGTATTTATTCTGTCTCCTGTTGTCTTTGGCATGGCTCTGCCCGCCAGTCCTTAACCCTTTGCAGAGCTCCGGGCAGCGTCTCCATGGTGGATTAGGGTCTAATCACTAGGAGAAGGGCAAGGGCAAGCTCTTTAAAGAGCAGCAAATATGGAAAGTTCCCTAGTGAGTGTTAGGGGATATGTACTGGGGGGTTGGGGGGACGGACCTGGAGGGAGAATGAGGGCGCGAGAAAACTGTCTTCCAGGACTTCCCACCAGTGGAATGGCACTTTTGACAGATTTTCCTTATTTGTCTGTGAAGGGGATTCAGATCATTCAAGATGGACTCAAGTGGTTGCTAAGGCAACAGTGTTACAGTCATCACTGCCATGGAAACCCTTTCTGTGGCATAATATAAATATTTTCCTTTAAGAATGAGAAAGAGAGTTGAGTGGGCGACAAGTTGTTTTCTAATGCTCACGCGCCATGGCCGAAGTCTGCAATGGATGGGAGAAAGGGGAGGACCAAATTAGCTCAGATTCTTTACAGTTCACAGCATCAGCTGTTTTTATTTATTTGTTTTAGATAGCAAAGCCAAAGAAAAGTTGGAAGGGGGCAAAAATGCCAACTAAAATAGTCCATAGTTCTGAAGTAGAGAGAAGTCAGAATTTCCCATTTTCTCTTGTTTCTCTCAGGGATGGTCTGTCTGTAAGACTGGAGCTCCTTGGAAGCAGTGCTGAGGGCATTGTCAAGAGTTTCTAGGGCCTCCTCCTTCTCCTGAAACCTTCTTCAAGGGAGAATAAAGTTTTAAGAGAGTTCAAGAGTACGAGAGACTTCCAGGGAGTCGTAGTTTTTGTCATGACAAGCACGGACATTTTCTTGCCTCATGCACTGTTTCAAGGTAGAGACCACATATAAAAGGATTCTTACTGTGGCCACCTTGGACATCGTCCCATATCTACAAGGTGTTGTGCCACATCGTCGTTGCACCCAGTTTCCTCAGAAGAAATACATGTTGCTTAGGTGGGGAGACAGGACCCATTGACCTGGGAGGTAACTTCCAATGCCAAGATTCTAGAATTTCATGGTTCTTCTCTCAATAGCTTATGATTCTAAGAGTCAATGGTTCTGTATTCAAGGATTCTCTGGTTTTATTATTCTAAGGCCTGCTTTTAAAAATTGGGTATCAGAGCAAGCCCCGAGGGCAGCAGCTATAGGCAGGTTGGAGAAAATGGTCCCTGTTTTGCCGCTGCTCTGGTCTCTGCATGATCACTCCCAGCGCCCAGAACACCGATGGCAAGGCCTTTGCCTGGCTCTTCTCCAGATGGTTTTCTATTGCAGGAGTTTTGCTGGCAGAGAGCTTATGATGCAACAGGCTTACAGAAGGCACGGCCAGGCTGCAGGGATGACTGGGACCTGAAAACAGCCAGCATCATCATTCTTGAGAGTTTGCTGACTTTCCTGTATTTATTTTCCATGGACTATGAGGAGGAGAATAATAGTGGTTCTCTAATCAAGGGGCATTCACGGAGGAGCCTAACCTGGCAACCTGACCCTGTAGACCTGCTCTGCTCCAGAGAACAGTGGAGGGAGAGGGTGGCTTTGCATGGAAGCTTACGCCATAGCAAGATGAAAAGATTGGCTTGGGAGACTGAGAAGGCTCAGAATTTTTATTCCAGTCTATCTACTAGCTCCCAGGGGATGTGTCTGGGAGAGGTCTCAGTTGTGTAATGCTGGGAGGAGCTTTAGATCCCCTCAGCCCTGGCTTACTGGTCTGCAATGGGAGAATAGCACAATTAACGGAGCAGACAATAACCAAATCTGTTAAATGATTTCAGGTTTAGCAACGAGGCATGTATGCGTATTTAACAATTCTCAGAATGTCAAGGAACCCTCCTCAGAGCAAGGGCTTGAATTTACAAAAGAAACACTACCTCCTTTATCACATAGTAAAATAAAGGACCGTGTCTGCTCCAGGACATGGCTGGTTACAATTTTGTTTTAAAGAAATCACCAGGTGGGTGCATGGATAAGTGATCCTTGATAAGTTCTTTTTTCCTCTCACTGTGTAAACAGCTTTATTGCTGTTTCAGTTTATATAATTAACACTTGCTCTTTGGAATAATTTACACAGTATAAAAGTGTAGGAAATAACTTAAAAGTTCACCTTCCTACAGGAGCTGAATTTTATGAAATAATTAATTAATTAAAATTTAAAACCATTTAAAATCCCACCACCCCGAGATGATCCCATCAGCCACTTGTTGACAATATTTCGTATATACATAAGTTTTATACATACACATATTTAACATAAATGAGATTGTTTTTATTTTGGGAGATATTTTTAAACATGCAATCTTTTGCTATCTTACTTTCCTGCTTCCCTTCTGCGTGCCTCTTTATCTGCACCAACTCTCCTTCCCATTTCAGGTAACCCCTGAAAACCACCTGGTGTAGAGCCACCTTGTCTAGAAACCAGGGAAGCAGGGAAGAAATAAGAAGAAATATATTCTAGAAATTTCTTCAACTCTTCTGAAACAGATCTAACCCTTTAATTAGCTTAGTCTCCAGTGGTTTTCTGGTTTTTGTTTCTTTGTTTGTTTTCCTTTTGTTTGGATTTTAATTGGGGGTTTGGGTGGCTACTTGGAACCAGGGTGCCATGAGTAATATTGAATCTATGGTCATTAAACGCCCATGGACTCTTGCTCCTATCAGATAGATCCCAAGGAGAGGGACTCATGAAGGGAAGAGTATGTCGATTTTTTCATTCTAAAAGGAAGAGCAAAGTTGATCTCTAAAAGGGGCACTATCACATTTCTACTTATAAAGAAAGACGTTATTTGGGGGAACCTCACCCCAATATCCCCATAACTAATAGCTGTTTTCATTCTCTTCAACTTTTTGCCATTCTAGTGGGGCTAAAGTGATACCTCATAATTTTTAAGTGCTGCATTTCTCTGATTATTGGGGGTGCTGGGCATATTTTTATATATTTATTGGCCACTTTGTATTTCTGTCAATTGTCTGTTTAAAGCTTTTACCTTTTCTTTCCCTATTACCTTTTTTTACTTTTTAATTTGGAATAATTTTAAACTTTCAGAAGATAGCCACATGATATCACTGGGGTCACTAACCTTGATCACTTGGCTAAGGTTCTTCGCCACAAAGTTATTTTCCCCAAGTTCGGGGTTTCTCTTGACTTTCAGCCTCAGCGCCCAGCTCTCCAACCAGATCTAAATATTGCAGCTGACACACGAGAAATCCCTGCCAGTTATAGACAAAGGCCAGTCATGGACGGGCAATGATCTTGCAAAGTCTGTTGGCTTCTCCACTGATTGTTATATGACAATAATAGTTGTTGACACTTTTTGAGTTCTTACTGTGTGCCATAGGAAGCCTATGGAATCTTTTATTGTTACTCATTGATTTCAAGCAACCTGTCTCAATCCTTAGCAATGTACTTTTTGTCAATAATTAATTTTTAGTCCAAGTAGCAGATGTTCATAACCTGAAAGTCAAATGGTGCTACAGGGCCCATATTGAAAACTCCAAGGCCTTTACTCACGCCTTCCACCACCCCATTCTCCAGTTCTGTTGCCTAGGGCAACTATCCACAAAACTTTTAGCCAGCTCTTCTAGTATTTGCTTCTATTTTTTTTTTTCTAATGTTTAACCTATCATTTTTAGCCATTTTCTACTAACCTCCCACCATGGTAGATGAGGACTTAGTTTTCATATACTAATGCTCCTTCTCATTTTGTCTCTTGCATCTTCCAAACATAATTATTTCACAATGTTTGGTTAAATTGACATCCATATTTCATTCTGGCTATACAAATATTTTTCATGGTTGAATCAAGAGGTGGGCTATATTATGCTTTAATTCTTATATGGCCCTTAGTTTTTCCAGGGCTTATAATTTATGTTTCACATTTGCATGCTTTTCTGCAGTGTTATTTCCCCCCCAAATGCTCCATCATCCCTAACTTATTCCAATCTACTGAATTTTCTGTAGGCTTAACCACATCACTTTGATGTATTTTTTCCCCAGAGACTGTTTCTGGTTTAAAGTTCTTTGTCATAGCATCACGTTCTTGTTTTATGATGCAATATAATTTCTTTTTTTCCTTTTTTTCTTTCTTGAGACAGAGTCTCACTCTGTTGCCCAGGCTGGACTACAGTGGCATGATCTCAACTCACTGCAACCTCAACCTCTGCCTTCCGGGTTCAAGTGATTCTCCTGCCTCAGCCTCCCTAGTAGCTGGGACTACAGGCGCGTGCCACCACACCCGGCTAATTTTTTTGTATTTTTAGTAGAGACAGCATTTCACTATATTGGCCAGGCTGGTCTTGAACTCCTGACCTTGTGATCCGCCCACCTCGGCCTCCCAAAGTGCTGGGATTACAGGCATGAGCCACCATGCCCGGCCACAATATCATTTCTAATGTTCCCTATATTGTCTGTTTCCCCCATATTCCTTTTTCTTTTCTGGATATTTTGTCTCTCCTATGTTGGAAGCTTTCCTCGTATGTTGTATCCTTGGCTATCTATTCATTTTAAGAGAGAGGCACTAAAAGTCTTGTAGGAAGATCTGCAGTGTGTGTATAGAGCTGTCAGCTGATTGGCTTTTCTTTAGGGTTTTCAAACCCTGAGCCATCATTTTCACAGGGACAAACTCAAATATCAGCTTCCTGGCTTTGTGGGATGAAGAGGGGACCTAGGATCCCAACACACTCTATGCAGACCTTCAACCAGTGACTTGTTTTCAGACCAACGCCTCATCCCTTTTCTCAGCAGAGCCTCCAAATCCCAAGCCTCTCAGGATTTCTCTGGGTTCCTCTTCATGCCAATATTTTTATGACAGACCCTTAAGTTATACTTTGCTCCTGTCCGCTGAGTCAGCAACCACTTCTTCATTTGCTATTTGTCCTCCAAAAACTCATCTAAATGTCTTGTCTGCTGTTGCCCTCCTGTTCTCCTTGTCCTTGTGCCCATTTTTATTCTTTACGATCATCTTGGCAAGGTTTTGGTAGGGCAGAGAAATGAACAACTGTAGTCAATCAGCTTTTTAAAACTGAAACCCATTATATGAGTTCTGAAACACTGAACCTCCCAAAAGAAAGGAAGTAGAGTCTCGATTCCTTTCTTCTAGAAATCTCCTTGCCGCCTACAGAAACTTTCCAACTTATTTTTAAGGTAAATCTTCAGTTTCTCTGAACCAAAAGCTATGCATGGATAGACTTTAACAACCTTACCCTCAAAGGCTTTAAAATTGCAGACACAAGATGCAGACGTGGGGACAATTAGGAATCGGTTCAGCATGGTGGGTAATAAAGTGCTGTCTTTTGTGGCATGGGAAAATCTTTGAATTAAAAATCACCCTTTGGTCTTCTCTAAACAGAAGGGCAATGCCTCATTGTAAGTCCTGTTGTGATTTGTCTTCTGACATCAAGGTCAGACTATTTCCCTGGAATGTCCTCAGACAAATTTCTAAAATATCTCACAAAACCTCAAGGCAAGCTCTGGACATTTTTAGGCATATACAGTACCTAGAACACAGCCAGTTCTTAATCAGTTGCTTCATAGTTTGGGATTGAATGACTTTAATGCCTTTTAGAATTTGCCTTCTTCATTAGTAACCAAGGCTATAAATCCAGTTCCTATGTATTTCCTAGTTAAAAGTATGCTACAGTCTAGGAAGCTTCCAATTTGCCTTCTTCACTAGTAACCAAGGCTGTAATCCAGTTCCTGCATATTTCCCAGTTAAAATTATGCTATGGCTTAGAAAGCTTCCAATTCAAAATCTCTTCTGTGGATAACAGGAGTGAAGGATAGGAAGAAAGGGGAGGACAGCTCCTCCCATCACAGGCCCAGAGACTTAGGAAGAACAAATGGTTTGGGGGACCAGGCCCAGGGCCCCACTGCCATGCAGCCTCAGGACACTCTTGGGAGAGAACTGCTTAAGGCTGTAGGTAAGAAGGAAAGGAACTGGGGAGGGGAGGGTCCTGGGTGGGTGGTAACAATTTGTCTCATTGGTTCATGCCTATGGTTGAAAAATACTGCTCTGGGGTGTGCATTGGAATCACCAGGCAAACTTTAAAAAACGATTGATTCCTGGGTCTCAACCCAGATCAATTAAATCAGAATCTCCAGGCAAAAGGCCTAGGCATTCACAGTTTTTTAGAGCTCCCCAACGAATTCTAATGTGCATCCTGGACTGAGAACCCCTGGCCTTGACCTTTGCTTATCACTTACTCACTCAGCAAATATTTACTGAGTGTGTAGCACATGCCAGGCATCTCCCTAGGTGCTGGGGACTGGGCACTGAATTAATCAGACAAAGGTTCCAGCCTTCAGGGAACCAGCCTTCTAGTGCTTCCTCCACAGGGGGTGCCTCAAGGCTTCAGGGCACAGGCTTTAGAAACAGACCCCACCATAACCCACATCCCACCATAGGCAACAGAACCCTGGGCATGTGCCACTCCGAGTCTCCTTCAGTATGTCCATAGCTGACATATGGCTCTTCATACCCGCTTCACAAGGTAGCCACAGAGGGAAGGGAGGTTATGAATGTGAGTCGAGCCTGGCAGGGAGGAAGGAGTGGGGAGAGAGAGGGGAAGGAGCCAGGCACCTTGGAGATGTTGCGGAAGAGGTGCCTCCTCACACACCAAAGGGGGAAGCAATCAGAGTCATTCCAGGGAAAAGCAATCCAACAATTTTTTTTTTTTTTTTTTTTTTTTTTTTTTTTTTTTT